>NC_092354.1:11420544-11736343 GCF_963676685.1 Mytilus edulis
TGTTGCATTTATTCATTTGATTCCTTGTGTTATAAGGTTGCTGTTAAAATCAGCCATAAAAAATTATTCAAATGGATTTCCCAAAGTAAACGTAATTTATGCCAATATTATCCAAACTAATAAACATTTTAGAAAAGTAATGGGCAAGAAAAAATACGTTTCCATGCCGGATATTTTTGAGGTTTTATTCCATTGTAAAAACCATATGACCGAATGGTACAGTTAGTTTTTGTGGAAATATCTCCCTGTAAATATAGGATATTATTGGTTGATACTCCCATCTGCGTAGGCTGAGATGCGCACTCGATTTTGTTCTATCAGTTGTTAGAAATTTACCCATGGTCGTCAGGTTACCCCAGGTGTTCTTGGTTTCTCCGAAAAAAATGACAATGATTTAATTACACAAGAATTTAGCATCAAGAACACACTGTTATTTCAAAATTTAGAAAATAAACTGATCTTTCTGGCATCATATTGATACCTTATAAAACGGAGAATGGAAATAGGGAATGTGTCAAAAAGACAACAACCAGACGATAAAAAAACCAGCAGAAGGTCACCAACAGGCCGTCAATGAAGCGAGAAAATCCCGCACCCGGAGGCGTCCTTCAGCTGGCCCTAAACAAATATATACTAGTTCAGTGATAATGAACGCCATACTAAACTCCAAATTGTACACAAGAAACTAAACAATGCTTTGTATCGCAATGTGAATCGCTGTACATTTTGTCTTTTTCTAGTTTAATTGCAAAAAATCTGAACGTCTTGCTAATAATTGATAACACGTTTTGCAAATTGTAAAAAAAAATAATGAACTTTTTATACAATAGCATTTCCCATTCAAAAAAATATGTACTCTCAGCTTATTGTTGGGTTAGTGTTGCTTAGTCTTTAGTTTTATATGTTGTGTTTTGTGTACTATTGCTTTTGCGGCGTTTTTTTTTCTTTCAAATTAAGCCATAGTTTTATCAGATTATTTTCGACTTATGAGTTTGAATGTCTCTCTGGTATCTCTCACTTTTTTTTTATTTTGTCTAATTCATCCTTAAGCATCATCCCTTCTCCAATAGATAAGGAAACTAAGTAAGCAGAATTTAACAAGGTGAAGTTTTATAATCTTAAAAGTTATTAGGTCTCTTGATTATTCTATACTTTATGTATACTCAATACATCTACAAATTCCCGTGGAGTATACATGTCAGGATAGCTTTAAATTAGTATTGTACATTTTTATGTGTTGCTGAGAATACAATCTCGTAAAAATCTCCAAGTTACACGAGATAAGATAGAAATCTTAATTATCCCTGTTATCAAATCCATTATTTATAAACAAGGTCTAAGAACTCTTAACAAACATGTAAATGTAGGTACGAAAAACAAAGACTTATGAATAGGATAATTAACAATGTGTATGTATTTCAACGTGAAAATTAGGAAATACATTTCAAATCTAAATTTAGAAAAAAAACATATCGTCAATGGTATATATCTTTATCAAGCATTCAGGCATTATTTATAAATATTCAGTAACAGAATTCAAAATAAGTCTGTTATCAATAATGAATTCATATTTTTTTCCCAGTAGAATATTTGAAAAAAAAGTAGAAAAGATTAAATAATGCACATGTTCCGCTCATTATTTTGTACATAAATCAGACCTTTAGTTTTCTCATTCGAATTGTTTTACATTTGTCATTTTCTAGCCTTTTATAGCGAACTATGTAACTATGAATTTTGCACATTGTTAAAGGCAGTACGTTTGGGTATAGTTCTCAACTTCTATGACATTTTGGTCTCTGGTGCACCTGGAGAGTTTTCTCATTTGCAATCATACCTTTTCACAGTATTTTTATACCTATGGGTCGATCATCCTGAATAGTAAGTCGTGAGATTTTGTGCCTCTTACTCTTACTTTGAGATGAAGAACAGCAATTTAAAGCGTTTATACCCGGTGTTGATGAGATTTGTTCTAAATGATGCATGAGACCAATTCTAGTTAAACGAAATTTTATACGAAGGGTGCCATCATGAATATTGGATCGTGAGCTTCTTACTGTGACTTAGAGAGACGAGTAAAACAACAATAATATAAGACGAGGTTCCTTCACTATTTGATTTCATGCTGTATTGGGATTTGTTTCATGGTTGTAAGCGACTGATACAGGATTGTCTCATCTACTTTTTGAATTATTAGATAAGACTCGAAGTTTTAACCCATACCGGTATTAGACTCAAAATTTTAACCCTGTAGAAACATCAGAAATGTCTATCAAAGAATGCGTCAAAAGCAAATGGAGGACAAAATTCCGGTTATTTTAATTTTCCTTTCATTTATGCTAAACACGAACTAGAAATATTTCGATCTAAAGAATTATAGAAATATATTACATTCTCCTCTTAATAATAAAAAAAAAAAAACCCTGTCTATTTAAAATGCATTCTTTATAAACATTTTCATTTATTTTACGAAAAGTGACAAGCTATCATTTTCTGTACCTATTATTCTCTTTCATATATATATAATTTAAGCACATTTATTTTTTCTATATGAATAGGCATTGTACACAAGAACCTATTTAATATATGTTTATTTTTTAAAAAATTTTATTTAACTTGTTTGAAGAAAACAATTATGTTTTTTAATGTTCATATGGAGTTTCAAACATTTAATTTTATTCCCGTCAAGCAACAATTTATATAGGTAATGGCCACACCTTAAACATCATTACAAACACGCGAATAAACTCTTCACAGCACACACGAGCAAGTAGCAATTCGCCGTTTCAGAATATAATGCATCCTGGGTAATATTTTCAAAAGTGTACACTAAAACGTCCCAGGTACGAACACTAAAATTAACATTACCCATGATTCTATAGATTCTGAAACGGTCAATTACTAATATGTGATCTTTTTATTTGGACAAATTCTTAAGGACTTTTGGGCTTCCTCACAATTTTCTTAAGGAATTTGATTAAAGGCGATATCGGGTATACGTCATTGAGACAGCAACCCAAGAATTGATAACCATCAGACATTCAGACTTCAACAATAGACATATGAGTCCTTTAAAGTTGTGATTGAACTTAACAGAAATTATCAAAGATATCTTCTTAACACCATAAACATGGATTTTTATGTTTTTTTAATTTTAGTTTATTTATACGTTTTTGAGTGTAGTGTGACGTTTATTTTCATTGATCTATAAGTACACAATTTTGTTTAGGGGCCAGCTGAGGACCACATCCGGGTGCGGGATTTTATCGCTGTGTTGAAGACCGTCCCATTGGTGGCTTTCGGCTGTTGTTTTCTCTTTGGTCGGGTTGTTGTCTCTTTGGTCCGGTTGTTGTCTCTTTGGTCGGGTTGTTGTCTATTTGGCATATTCTCCATTTCCATTCTCAATTTTATTAATAACAATAGTTCCAATAAACATTATGATATTCATGACATAATAGAATCCAGTGGCGGATCCAGAAATAAGAGGGGGCCCACCGACTGCCTAAGAGGGGCCCCAATCCGGTCATGTTTCAGTGATTCCCTATATAATCAACAAAAGTTGTCCCCAAAAAGGGGGGCCTAAATCCGCCTCTGTAATCAACGACGAAGTTCCTGACTTTTGACCAAAATATTACTTTGTAAATCATAGGCAAATTCATTGTGGTCTCCCCTCCCCTTTTATTTATTTGAACAATTACACATGATGAAACTCGAATTCTTGGAATAAGCATTTATTTGACTTTTCTGTCAATAAAATTAATTATTCGGTTATTGAAAAAGAACACACACAGAAAGTGGGTGGAGAATGATGGTTGAACGACATTCGATTTTAAAGATAATATAAAAACAATAACGGATCGATTTTGACATTTAAGCAATTCCGTAATTAGTTTTCATAAATAATTCAGAAACTATAATCAGTCGATTTTGACATTAAATTTTTTTTGATATATACTAAATGACATTTTCAGTAATATAGGACTATTGAACACATTCATTATTTATCAATATAACATTGAGATATTAAAAGACGCCAACCAAGAACAGTCTCGGAGTCGACATAAAATGTATCAAGACCTTCTCAGTTCTTTCCATCGAAAAAAACATCTTGTAATAAATTTTACATGTGTACAGATACTCCACCCCTACCCCACCACAAAACTCCCCAATTTCATCAGGATTTCTATTTATATAATAGTTCTTGAAAAACTGGTCATTATCGTGATATATGGACTGCCCACAGGACAGTGGTATTGACTAAGATAGTGATAATGACTGAGCCGAAGGCGAGGTCATTATCGCTGTCGCAGTCAATACCACTGTCCTACGGGCAGTCCATGTATCACGATAATGACCAGTTTTTCAAGAACTATTATGTTTATTTCATTGAGAAACCATGTTTTGGAAAATTCTCATAAATTCATAACGCCTAAAGCGAACTCGAGTAGTTGTACGATTTCTATAGTAAAGAGTGAAGACCAGTCGTAGTAATACTGCCATTCATTTTAGTGCGATTTTTCAGTATATAAATTCTTAATTAAGTTCTCTTTAATTTTACAATTAACGAAAAAATATAATTAACAATTCAACAACTTAAATGTTATATTAAAAACAGTAACATGTTTTATAAAAGGTACATCTTTCTTATCAGAGAAACCACGCCCCATCGGTCATTAACAGAGAAACCACGCCCCAATCAGTCAATATCAAACGGAAACCACGCCCCAACGGTCATTATCAGACGTAAACCACGCCCCACCGGTCCATATCATGTAAAAGTTCATTAACGACCGGTTTTCTGGTCCGTTTTGTTCTGTTAATGACCGATGGAATTTATTACTGAAGATTAATGAATGTCATGTGACCCCTTTTTATCCAATAAGAAAATCTTATTCTCAACCGATATGAAATAATGCTCAATATTATCCATTTATTCAGTTTTGTGGACCAACGTTTACTATTTTATTTTTTATCATCTAGAGTGTTGACTAACTTTTATAGATGTTTGTTTTCTAAGGTACACGGGCCTTATGGTATTTTCTAATATTTTGAATGACATGTTAATATCTACTACAATTGAACTTTTTGATAGATGAAATATCTCTATAGCAAATATTTTGATTGTACTTCAGTCCATTATTTTTTTGTTTTGATCAAATGCACATTCTCTTTAAGAAAGTGACATGTCATTTTGGACTTATTAAAATCTTAGGGACATAATTAACATGTTAACTTTTACAAAGAAAATTTATGAAAATGTATTGATCTGCAAAGAATACTCATTTAGAAATAAATTCTAAAATTCTAAATAGCTTCTTTAAAAATAAAACCGATCTGCTTAAAATGACAGATGGCTTTGAAATAAAAAATAATACGTCGGAATTTAAGAGAACTATATTACTACATTGCATTGCTGATGTTAATGTACAATCTAGTTCGATAATCTATTATAATTTATGTTTTTAATTGATAATTTATAATCGAGTATAATACATAAGTTCAAAATCGTGTGAGTATTTTTTTCATTTGACAGTTAGCAATGAAACTTTTCACGCATTTTAATGTTGTTGTTTTTTTATGTTTTGTTTTTCAATTCTTTGCAATTCTATGCATTTTAAACAAGACATGGAACTCGTTTAAAATACAATTGTTTATGTGTGATGAAAGGTCAAATCACATGTGTGATGAAAGGTCAAATCACTTTTCATACCATGCATATTGTGTAGGAATTTTTGAGAATTTCTCTTTTCGGGAATAAATTTCAATTTGTTAGTCTTGTCTTAAATCAGATAAATAAACGAACTTTCAATGGGATTTTTATACGCAATCTGTAATAATATTAAACGACAGAGCCAAAATTGGTCAAGGAATCAGCTTGGCGTAAGGGGAATATATTATTCAATATTATACAATTTCAAACTCTTTTTAAGAAAAACAGTTGCATTATTTTCCATCTAATCTTTAATGACGTGTGTTATAATTAGTCATATAAAGTATATTTACGTTCGATTTTCAAATGTCAAATAATTGTTACGGGATTAGTATTTTATGTGTTTCAAATTCAAGGTCTATTTGACAAAATAACTTTATTGCAATATATTTTCCTATATACTTATAACTTGATAAATTATACAAGTATTACGTAATTTTTGCATATTGTGCCTAGAACAGTATTATGTAATTTCGTATGTTTCATTTTGAAATTTGTTAAAATTTAAAACAAAAAAGGATTGCATACACCTATTGCGAAGTTTTGTTCATTTAACAGTTTATTTGATAAAAATGTATATTCTTTTTGATTAATATAATAGTAATTTGAGGCAAATAAGAGAGTCTCGAAAAGTAATATATTGGAACAGTATCATATAGTGCAAAAAAAAAAAAAAAAAACCGCAGAAAGAAGTTAGACCAATACAAAAGTGTTTGTTTTACTACAGGAATGTTTTGCAAAAGTTTTTCAAACTTTATATTTATTCCCCTGCATTACTGCTTCATCTGTATAAAAACCGCAATTTTGACAGAAATCGGCAAATTTTGAGTATTTGTGTAAAAATGAACTAGTATACCAAATCTAAAAATTAAAATAAAATATACTTTCTTTCAAGACCAAAATAATTCATACATGAATTACTTCTTTGCAATTTGAGCTTGATATAATTTCTATTCTATATGAATATATATAACTGTTGAAAAATGTGAATAAAGTATGTAAATCCTTTGATATACCAGTTCCAATAAGAATTTTACAACATTTAGATTTGAGTATATGAAGCTAAGACAGGTGGAACATTTCGATTCAAAAGACCAGTCTAGATAATTCCGTTGAATATGTGCTGTCCTGATACACATTGAGGCCCCTCATGGGGGGGGGGGGGGGGTCCTAGTAATCACATAATCACCATTTTTTTGCCAATATAATCACATAATCATTAAATATTTGCTTATCTTTAGTAATCAAATAATCATAAACTAAAAATACAGTCCTAGGTAATCAAATAATCATGAAATATTTAGCTTAATAATCAAATAATCATTAAAAAAACGGCCAAGTAATCACATAATCAAAAACCCCATGAGGGCCCTCCACATTTTGTAGTAATAGTGTCAGTTTTTTGTTTCCATGAAAAAAAATCTTTTATTTTCACAATGTTGGATTGTAAGTATAATTTAATTCTATTCTATGTGAACGTGAGATGGTGGTTGATAATCCAAATCCCTTTTCACAAATAGTCAAATTCCTTGTTCAAGTTGAAAGATCTCAGAAGGTGATTCGGATCTATATAGCGAGTTTAGTTACATTTTAATCTCTTTTTATAAGTGTTCGCTAGAATGACTTTATAATAATCTTAGGGTTTGTAATCTATCTTTAAAATAAATATTGTAATTAGTTTAAACACTTGTAATCCGGTTATTTTGCTGCATTTAACAACATGAAACATTCAGTGAATACCACCGAAGACTAATGAAAATAAAGTGTTATTGAAAACATGACCGATTCCTATGTTTTCAGAAGAACTTGGCACCTTTGCCAAACTAAAGATATCTAACATTTATGACTTTCTAGATTAATTGGATATCGATTTATTCCTATATGTGTTTTTGTTTAAGTTTAACTGAATTACAGATATACTTACATCCACTAACACGATTAGAGTATACGTATATTTATATCTTCATACGTAAAACAAAAATCCCTGGTATATAAAAAAGAAGATGTGGTATGATTGCCAATGAGACAACTATCCACAAAAGACCAAAATAACACAGACATTAACAACTATAGATCACCGTATGGCCTTCAACAATGAACAAAGCCCATACCGAATAGTGAGCTATAAAAGGCCCCGATAAGACAATGTAAAACAATTAAAACGAGAAAACTAACGGCCTTATTTATGTAAAAAAATGAATATATACATAAACAGATAATTTAACATATAGTATTACAATAGTTAAAAAATCTAATTCCATAGACAAATGTATGATGTGATCTAACAAAATAAGAAAAAATATTAGATAATGAAAAAAAGTTAACAGAAGATATAAAAAAAGCTTTTGAAAATAAGTTTAAACATTCCATAAAAACAAATATTCTCCCCCAAATTATAACATAATCGTTAATCATATGTTAGGAAGAATTTGTATTATTGCCAGATCTTTATTATATTTATATATATTTGGGTTAATTTGATAGCATAATTGGTAATTATTTGTTGAAAGGCCAACAACAGAAACCAAAAAACTTACACCAAAAAAATATTGTTAAAAAAATGAATATTAAAAATAATGTCGTATAACAATTTTTTAAAAACTAAAAAAGGACATTTCTTAGAGACCAATCTAATTAAAAACCGATCTCTCATTGCACCCGTTTTCTGATATGTCGCGTGGAATATCTAACGAAACCCACTTTGAGGTCACATGTGAGTGAACTGGAAGATATGAATGTATAATGATATGCAAATGATATGACGACCTATTAATAAGCCAATCAAAAAAGTTTATGAATTTTTTGGACTGACGATTTGTTCGTAAATAAAATGAGTTACATCCCTTTACCTTACGATAAACTTTCAAGACTTTCGAAAAATGGTGTCGGGATCGGGATTTGGGTTTTTTGCCCTGATTTAAGCGGGTGTCTTCAACCTGAATACACGTCGAGTACTTGCCACTGGACGTTGAGTGAAAAACATCCGTCTTGTTTACATTTGAATTTAAACCTCAGTAATTTTTCTTGCGAGAAACAAGTCGAGCAAGGACGGTTAAACCCGATAGCCTGCAGGGTAGCTGTCGTCCACTGGAACTCAAATGGACACATTATTATGACACTTAGTCTTTAGTTTTGATTATTAACACAGAAACAACAAATACAAAATTTGAAGTATGATTCAAATTCGGAATCGTACCTCCTACGCGCGTCAAGCTAACATTGACTGTTTTCTAACGAACATAAGAGCTAGCAAACTATATGAATCGATTAAGAATAACAAATTACTAGTTACAGAAATTATGCTATGTAATTTTTTTTTGCCCTGCCGTATTTGATTTCCTGTTGTTATAAGCAGCCTATTTAAATATGGACACCTCATCTTTTTTTTTTTATATATAACTTGCATAAAGGATGATCTTGTGAGCCTGGCATCTTTGGTCATGTGTTTTTTTTTTTTTATTATATATAAACACTTTTTTGACCGGAATTGATTTTCTATTGTTATAAGCGGCCTATTTAAATATGCCAATTCATGTTCTGATTTCTAATAAACATTTTATTTACATGTTACAAATTGACCCTCTTTTATCTAGATATAATCTTTCAAGGATAAATAGTTTCATTAAAATCGTATAAAATTATACAATTAAAAGATTTCAATCAGTTTTAAAACAGGTGCCGCTTTGTTAAAATTTAAATCAGTATTTTAACTTTTAATTTAATCCATTTTGTTGCTCCAAGGTTCCTGTCAGCTAATGTAATTGTTTATATACCAACAATCTTTTATTTTATTACTAATAAATGTCAATTTTATTAAATTACTGACTGTTGAAATTTGATGAAGTAAAATTTTGAAAAAATGCCATGAATGAAAATGTTTATGATGAGTCGGGGGAAAAAATAGTACACCTCCACCAGATGTTGTTAAGTTTCACATTTATGTCACATAAAAAAATCGGTGGACCTGTTTATAGTTTGTTTCATGGCTCAGTGGTCTAACGCTCTTAATAATTTAGTTACTGCACCACTAGTCTTTCAACACGGATGTTGTGAGTTTGAGTCCAACATGTTCGACTTTAATATAATTGACTAGGATTGCCAGTTTCCCTTTCGAAGGTTCTCTCTGAGCGCGCTACCAATAAAATCTGGTAGCGAACAGTGCTTAAAGTAGCCATCTGAAGGACGACTCCGGGTGCGGCAGTTTCTCGCTGCATTGAAGACCTATTGGCGACCTTCTGCTGTTGTCTGTTATATGGTCCGATTGTTGTCTCTTTGACACATTCCCCATTTCCATTCTCAATTTTATTAAATGCACGGCTATATCTAAAATGTCACCAACTCTTGTGAAAACGTATAAGAATACATGAAGAAAACGCAAATGAGAGGCCCCATTTTGCTCGTTGATATACCGATGATAATTATAATATATAAGTGTAATTGTAAAATTTAATGCTTCATTTCTATACAAAACTATTCTGCGGTCAACGCTTTTACACCCCTAAAAAGTAACAAAAAGAATTCAATTCAGAAGTAAAATTTGTGTCAGAGTCCGGTCAAGCATTGACGCTGGTGATTTTTTTTTCTATTTTGTACAATGTAGTTGTATACGTTAAACCAACACCCGGAGTGGTGATTGTACGGTAGGGTTAATAAACCATTATTTTGCGATACTTTATGATATTGCTGTCTTTAATATCGATTATTTGAAAAATACATAAAAAATGTTAATGAGTAAAACAGACGATAGAACTATGGGCAAATAAAAATTAATAAAATAAGATACATATTAAAAAAACTGTAGATACGAGAACGCTCTTTAATACCCTCAAATATAAGTCTTTCCTCGGGACAGACACACGACTGACACACACTGTATAATCCTAAATGACAGTTTAGAACTTGTAAATTTAAAACTTTTTTCCCGGACTTGTTCAACTCTACGTCTGCATTAAGGTTATTTAAGACGTATAACTACATTTTGTACTAATTTCGTGTACATCTTGATGGGTTTCAGGTTAAAGATACTTAATTAACTTTCAGTGACAAGTATTTGACGTATTATCAGGTGTTGACTTGAGTCAAGTGACCACTTTGACCGCATGTGGCGGCGTATTTATGTATCCCACGTCCGACATCACCATATGACCATATCTCGTGCATCCCACGTCCGACATCACCATATGACCATATCTCGGTAATAGGGTTCTTTTCGTCACGTAATTGTACGTTTATCATTTAATGGTATATGCTGGTATGTGTGTGAATTATTTATTTGTGTTTGAATCTTCAAATGGAAATAAGTTATGGACATGTTACTTGCAGTGTCAATTTTTCCAAGTGACGAACTCTTTAGGGAAAACCATCGCTAAAATACTATTGTATTGTTCAGGTGCATGCTTGACCCATCTATATTTTTTGTCATTGTTTTCATCGATGTTGAATTGCTGTTTTAATGACATTTATCTCACATCTTTTTCGTTTATCTTTTAAAATTAGTTCATTATTCTAAAACTGACAACTACGAAGTTCGTTCACGGTCGGACGAAGAGAGACATTGACATAAAAACCGTACATATCTTGGGATAAATTAAGGTGGTGTCTTAATGGGGTGGGGTCACATAATAGTTTCTAGAAGAATAGAAATCGTAATCGGGCAAAAAGAAAAGAGAGTAATGCGATCCCAATATCAATAATTCAGATAATATGGGACCAACAAAATATAAATAATGACGTAAAATGGTCTGAGCATTATAGAAAACATAAATTGTCATTACCCGGCATCAAGCCCCTCTTGTAAATCTAACATATCGAAAAAAATCCAACTGTGACACTGACAATACGAAATTGAATCATTCTTTCATTCATTTTTACAAACTATTTCTAACAATCCTTTCGGTATATATTTCATTTGACTGGTGTATATATATCTAAAAATAAACAGTATGTCTATGAAATATTTATTTGAATATGATGCTGTATTGATATTTGATATCAGCTTTCTAAATGCCAGGAATGAAAAAAAATATAGATAAATCGGAGGCAAAAGACATTCGTATTTCACATAATTTTGCATGTACAAGTAAAATATATATATATCGGTCAGATTTTTTAAAATGATGACTTTAACAGATAAAAATAATAACTAATTAAACCGGAGAAAACAAAAAAAAATATTTGTTGTGAAAATTAATGTGCGATTCAAAAACATGAGTTTATGATCTGCTTACCTTTACGGAGCACAAATAAGTTTGCCTAGCGTATAAAGTTATAGGTATTATAAGCCTGGTTTGATAAATATCGGCCCGGCTTTTATAGTATGGTCGCGTTGTTTCTGTATAGCGTTGTTTGGTTTATTGTTTGTCTTTTTCTATAGTTTCTCGTTATCGGTTTTTGCCATGGCGTTTTTGGTTGTTCTTCGACTGATGTATTTTGAATGTCCCTTTTGTAGAGGATTAAAAATATTCGAGATACAGTGAATGATGTACAATGTAAGGCATTAATTTAACAACTGCATAGTTCATTATAAAAGAGGGACGAAAGATACCAAAGGGACAGTCAAACTCATAAATCTAAAACAAACTGACAACGCCATGCCTAAAAATGAAAAAGACAAACAGAAATACAATAGTACACATGACACAACATAGAAAACTAAAGAATAAACAACACGAACCCCACCAAAAACTAGGGGTGCTCTCAGGTGCTCCGGAAGGGTAAGCAGATCCTGCTCCACATGTGGCACCCGTCGTGTTGCTTATGTGATTATAAAAGATGGTGTAAAAAAGGGACAAGTTTCTAATTTGTTTTTATTTGTTTTTTAGTTTTCGAACCAGTAGCAATAAGACAGCAGATGGTGTTTGAGATGTTCATCATGCTGAAAACATTCTTATCGGCAGTGGCAGCAGGTACGTTCGAACAAATATTAACGATACAATCTTACTGTACAAAATGGACCAGATGCACGTTTTGATAACACATGCCGACCGTACCAGAGCTGTATAGCTAGTCAAGGTCGTTAAAATATAAAATAAGAAGATGTGGTATGATTGCCAATGAGACCACTGTCCATAAGTGACCAACATGACACAGAAATTAACAACTATAGGTCACCGTACGGCCTTCAACAATGAGCAAATCCCATACCGAGTAGTCAGCTATAAAAGGCCCCGAAATGAAAAACTTCCATTCACTTTGATAACAAATGAATTATTAGTGATGTTTGAGGCCAAAATATTTGATCCAAAACTTATAGTTATAGTTAAAGTTATAGCAAAATAATGGGAAACGCTAAAACAAAATAGGGAACAATTGAGATCCAATAGTATTCAAATATCAGCATAACAAAACAAAACCAGGAAAAAAACCCAACTTAAATTTGAAAAAGATAATACTGTTTGTATATGCCAGTTTTGAAACGGAATATAAACAATTAAATAAAAGGCTAGATTAAATGGCTCTTTGAACAACATCGGGTGAATGATAATTTTTGCTGGTTTTTAATAGTCTTTTTGCTGCTCTTTATTTCTTGTTTGTGTTGTTTTAAGCATATAAATATATATATTTTTGTTCTATTTCAGGACAGTTGTGTTTTGTTATTTTATCTATTATTCCTCCAGTGAAAGAGAAGTTTATGCATGCTTTAGAGGAATATACGAGTTGTTTTTCACAGAAGACTCTATTTACATCAGCACTTGGATCTTTCATTTTAGGAATCGGCATGGCATTGAGCGGAGCTGTAAGTTTTCTACGAATTTAATTCTCTTACTACACACTTTCAACACGAGTATTTCCCTGTATGTAATTAAATCTCCGGCCACTCCGGCTTCTCAAGTTCCACCAATAAAAACTGGCCGCCACAAATTTATAACAAAACTATTTGTGTTGCTGTGAATTATACACTGGTTGTAGAAAACAATGTGCTTCTTTCCTTGAAAGTACTCTTGGTAAGTTGAAAGTATTAAAATAGGCGTTTTAATCGACTTTATTTGAAATTAATTATTCATACCAAACGCTTTTTAGCCTACAAAAGATTTAAACTACACCTGTAATTAACAGATTTAAAACAATTGAATAATACATGCATTTCACATAGATAAATTTGCTCTTTCCGTCTGCTCATCATTTCCATTTTCAAAGGGAAAATAACTCTCTAATTACAGACTCGGATTACGGAGCTGTGCATCAAGAATCTCCTACACACCCCAAACTTTTGAAAATAAATTCAACAATTATTAAAAATCGTATTATGTTTATTACACCTGTTTGATATTTAGAAAGAATAACTTTATTCTATTTAAATGCATTATATATTTTTACTTCAAACATACAATCACAGTCATATTCAAAATGGGTTTTTTCTTGCAGTGTCCTGCTATGGTGTTAATACAGATAGGTACATGGGTACCGAATGCAAGTAAGTATATTATCAATAAACATGTTTGAAATTAAGGACAAATACAATATTCTCGCTGAAGTATGGCTTCAAATGTACCATGCTTCATTGCAAAAAAACAAAGACTTCAATAAACACATCTATCAAATAGAACTTAAGAATAAAATAATTCCATTAAAAACCAATCAACGAAAATACATTTTTCCGGTTCATGAAAACCGTTGATTTAAAATGTGATATAATTTCTTTGCAATTATTGGTTTAACTTCAAGCAGAATTTTAAGAAGTACAGTAAAACCTGACTAAACCGAATCCTGTATAAACCGAACATGTTCGTTAGCACCGTCATATCAAATTATGTGCGTTGTGAACCTGATAAAACCGAACATCGGCCAAAACCGAACAAAATCTTAGGTCAAGAAGAGATTCGGTTTAAACAGGTTTCACTGTATATATATACACGTCTTCTTGAATTCAAAGTCAAGCCAGGCAGTTTACGTAATTGAGTGAGACAACTTTTATTTTGATATGATATACTGTTTGTCATCTTTTGATGAGAGTTCCATTCAGGGAAAACTCTCTTTCTAAAACATTTCAGACTTTTACATTTTCAAGTAATTTATATTTGGTTTATGAAATCCAGTAATCTTATTTTTGTAGATTTTTTTTATATATAATCATTCAATAATTATCTAAAATCTCTAACTATATTTAACATTATTTATATTTGTATTAATTTGTCTATTTATAGTTTTTTCACTGATTGGTTGTTTACTTGGAGCCTTGGTCTACGGAATGATCGCCCCTTTTGTAGAAAGATTAACGAGACCCAAGAACCCAATGGAAAAACACAGGTATTTAAATTTCACTTTCTAATATATGTTTTTTTTTTAAATATATATATACTGTGAAATCTGACTAAACCGAATCCTGTATAAACGGAAACCTGTATAAACCAAACATGTTCGTAAGCACCGTCATATCAAATTATGTGCGTTGTGAACCTAATTAAGCCGAACATTGACCAAAACCGAACAAAATCTAAAGTCCCGAAGAGGTTTGATTTAATCAGCTTTCACTGTATGTTATTAAAAAGTTTCAGTATTTTGGAAACATTGATTTTATTTTGTCATTTATAAATAAGATTACCAAGAGGAACTGAAAAAAGTCGATAAAAACTGTTTACAAATCGGTAAACAATATAAAAATTTCGAAAAAACCCAAAAAGGCCCATAAAACAACTACATAAGAACTCAAGACTGAGGAACAAGAACCCCTATATATTACGTCTTTCAACTGATCGTAATTCTAGATAAACAGTTGATTTTCATAAAGTTTAATTTATAACGTAATAATCTGGAATTTATATCATTGATGTAAAAGTCTGTAAATATCTTATATTTAACAACGTGTATTTCATATACTCATGTAGGTTTTTTTTTTTTTATACATCTTTCAGTATTCCAGCGACGTTTAAAATACCATTCTTCGCACTGGCATTACCAATGAGTATTTTATTGGGAATAGTAGTTTTTATAATGGAATGGTTCTGGCCATGGACCAAAGACACAGACTTGATTCATGTGAGTATTTTGCCTGTTGATGATCGAATAAAACAAGGACTTCTGGACTTAAAACAGACAAAAGGACTATTGATTCTATAAACAGACAAAAGGACTATTGATTCTATAAACAGACAAAAGGACTATTGATTCTATAAACAGACAAAAGGACTATTGATTCTATAAACCATTCGTTCACTTGTTTGTTTACTGCACCTATTTTCCAAATTTTATGAATTGAATATTTAAATTGAATTTTAAAAAGTCGCAACAATTTTTCGTCTCGAGAGGTTTTCTAACAAATAAAAAAAAAAAGAACTAACTGGTATCGATACAAAGTAATTACATTTAACTGAAAAAATACGCTCCCTTATGTTCGTATTTTGTTTTGCCAATCGATTTACGACGTTAATGTTGCTTTTATTAAAGTGGTCTTTTCTGTATTTTACAGTTTTAACAAGACATTCTTAATTTTATATTTCAGAGAAGTAATCCACCATCAGCTAATGTTTTTACAGCAGTTTCATGGCCGCCGTATGCTTCCGGTAAGTATTTGTTATTTGATATTTTAATATACATAATTTATAATAATTTAATGCATCAATTTTGAATTGACAGTAAAAGTCCAAACATAGCAAAATCATACCTGCCAACCTCTAGAAGTGTGTATGACAACGCCTTGACAAAATGTAAGACACAGTTTGCAAAAACCAAAATAGACACTAATTTAATAGACTGGGAAACTAGACCATACCAGACGGTGGTATTTCAGAAGTATAAGCAGATCCTGCTCCACAAAAACTGTGCTATCCAAAACTATATAAGCATTAAGCATAAACTAAGTTATATAGTGTCTAATATGTCAAATGAACAGATGTGCAATAGCTGGATGAGATATTCCTACGCTGAAAATTTCCAAATCGACAAGCGACTTTAAATTAACCAATAAGCAGGGAAACACATCGGATTTTTCAAATGAATACGTACACATTATTTGTCTAATTCTGTTATATACATTTGTTTAGGTAAAGCACTTTATCTTATCTGAAGAATTTATTGTACTATATTACAGGTATAATCCTAGGAATTATGCAGTTACCGTTAGTTTTATTTGTACAAGACACAGTAGGTGGCAGCAGTGCCTACGTCACAGTGATGTCACAATGGGTTGTAACCGACAAATTACAGAAAATCTTTCCATATCTTGCCAGTAAAAGATTAGGCGTTGGAAATTGGTGGCAGGTAAGTCTCGTCGAATTGTAGTTATATAAAAAGATGTGGAAGGATTCTAGTAGTCAGCACTTCGGTGTTGACATGAATATCAATTATAAAATTATGATCATTTTTAGAAATTAACTGTTTGCAAAGGTATGACTTATTCGAAATACTAAAGATTTTATGAACCCAGGCATAGGTTACCTTTGCCGTATTTGGCACAACTTTTTGGAAATGTGTGTCCTCAATGCTCTTTAACTTTGTATTTGTTTAGCTTTCTAATAATTTTTGATCAGAATATCACTGATGAGTCTTATGTAGACAAAACGCGAGTCTGGAGTATCGAATTATAAGTCTGGTACCTTTGATAACTATAAGAGGCAGCTATCCATCAGAGTATAAATGACATGCATGATCCGACCGAATGTGGCCTCGTATATATATATGCATCCCGATTGGTTTTTTTTCCTGGAGCTGTGGGAGTATACAGACAACAATTTTAAAAGAATATATATACTGATCTGACTACTGAAAAAGCTTCTGTAATAAAAAAAAATTAAATGGAAACATGACCTTATAGTCGGTTACTTAAAATGCACTATTTTTCTTTAACAAAAATTGGAAATATATTTTCAGCCAACTTATAAAACTTTTATATGATTTACTTTCATTTGCAGGTATTTTTAGTTTGTGGCGCAGTAATTGGAGGGTTAATATCATCGTCGGCGTCATCATCATTAACAGTCGCTGTTGGAGCACCAGCACATGTGGCATTTTTCGGTGGATTTTTTCTCATATTTGGAGCAAGATTTGCTTCAGGATGCACAAGGTACATATGACTTCAATTTTAAACGCCCGGACATAAGGTGAACGTATTCAATATGATGCCTCGCGAAGAGAACGTCATGCAAACCCTCCGCACGTTAAAAACAATAAATGAACTCTTTGAGGGATCTATCAGTGGATGGTTGCCAAAAAAATATTGCCCTATCCAACATGACCTCATTCTAAAATGGCAGTTCAAATTTTTCGCTTTCATTCAAGTTCATGCATTAAACTATTAAGAATAAACGTGTCTGCTACAACGTATGAATATATCTAAATTTCAAATGTCATAAATAAAGGCAACAGTATTATACCGCTGTTCGAAATTCATAAATCGATCGAGAAAAAACAAATCCCGGTTACAAACTAAAACTGAGAGAAAAACATCAAATATAACAGGAGAACAACGACACAACAGAAACAATAAAATGCAACAGAAACGAACTATTATATAACAATGGCCATTTTCCTGACTTGGTACATGACATTTTCAGAACAAATGGTGGGTTGAAGCTGGTTATGTGGCTAGCATAAAACGCTGCATATGAATAATGCTATCAAAATATAAAATACGATTTATGTGAAGTCTATCTTTTCATACTGTTCGCAATAACAAAAAACATTAACAGGATTTTTTAAAGTAAAGTATTAACGAAGGTTTTTTTTTTTTAATTTTTAGTGGTCATGGGATATCAGGCATGGGTTTATTAGTGTGGATGTCATTTGTAGCAGTTCCTTTTATGTTTGGAGGTGGAATAGCAACTTCTTTCGCTATGAAAGCTACGGGTGCATTGGACAATTATGTGACGTCGACCGGTGCTATCTGAAAAATGATACATAAAACGAAAACCATTTCCGGTAGTGTCTATTTCCGGTGCTTATAACTATGCAAAATGACAGGACATGGGTAGTTCAAGTGATTTAGAGAAGAAAAAAAACATTTATGGATAAAAGAATCGTTGACCAAGTTTTTACTGACCGTGCATGACCCTCATGGGTAGTCAAGGTCGTAAAACCACTCTCATGGGTAGTCAAGGTCGTTAAACCACCATCATCATCACGTGATTGAATGTGCAATGAAATTACTATAACAATGACGTTAATAATTTGCTAGAATTCATATTACTGCTAAAGTGGATAAATTACCGAATTATAACATCTTTTTTTGGTTGTAAAGTTTATATTATGCAGGTTATTGCCATACAAAGTAGTCAACCACTTGTTAAGTAAGATAATTGTATTAGATTACAGAATTGAACAAATCAAATGTGCCAAATAAGACGTATATTGTGATTATATCCATATTTATACATAATTATTATATCATTTTAATTTATATATACATGTATATATATTTTGCCTTAATCAAAAGTTGTATGATTATCTGACACCTCATAGGAGTTTTAGTTAACCAGATTTATTTGTTATCGGCTTTTTAAACTACATGTATAAGTATTATAGAATACCTTAACCTAAGGTAGCAAACATTTAACTTCAAGGGAGGGTCATGTTTTTTTCCCCTGAGTAATAATATTTTTCCTGCGCAAATCACAAACAATTTTATTAAGTTTTTCAAAGCTACCGATCAGATTTTTTTTTCAATATTTAACACTATCAGATATGGGAAATATATGGATTTAGAATATTTATTTTTGTCATCTGCTTGATCAGAATATTTTTTTCTCTCACAAAAATGGAGGTCAGAATATATTTTTTAGAAAAAAAACATAACCCCCCTTTAAGTTAAATGGTCGTTCACGAGGACGTTTATTTTCCTATGTAACTTTAATTTCTGCTCTGTTACTTCATTTTTTTTTATCGTACTGAATAATTTAAGGAAATTCAAATGCATTTAAGTATTCCCCGTTGCAGTAAGACACGCACCTGTTTCAATGTTTAAAACCATAGCTTATAACCTTTTTTTGCATTGCAACAAACAAATTGTGTCACAAGGGAAAGTATATGATATACATGTAATAAGTTATATGACTAGCTGTTCTATTCTGTTTTGTTTCCGTCTATATCTGGGGCATTATTCCAAGACGTTGTATTAATCATCCTATTTTATTATTTTTTTTCATTTCATTTTTTCCTTCATTTTATTTAACCTTGCCAATTTGTGTAATTTTTATTCATTGAGTTGCTCTACATTTCTATACAACGTCGATTTGAAAAAAAAAAATCCTATAACAATCCAGTAGACAAATATTTCTATAACAATCAAATAGACTAACAGAAAGTTATGAATTTAAAGTCACTAGGATTTTTGAAAACAAAAGTAAATTTGTATCCCATATTATGTAATATTCTTTTAGACAGAATAAGCAAAAGAAAGGGTATCCATTTATATTGATATTCATCTGTTTGGGTAAAGGGAAGTAATCAGAGTTCTAGAATTACAAATGTTTTCTTTTATTTGATGTGATATCCGTTTGTATACAACATATGTTCACATTTGTATTGCCTTTAAGAACTATTCAATATTTCAATTAAGGAACAAACAGTTGGACGAGTCGTGATCATTTACCTTGTGTGATTCAGTTCCTGAATCATTTGTTTATTTTGTTTTTCTACATTTTGTCATTTATGCTTTTTTTCTCATCGTACTTTCAATTACAATCAAATGGTTGCTCCCTTATTCAATGTGCCATACACGCTTTATAGCCCTTTTACCTCAGTTGCCAATCATTAATTTATTATTTGTAGTAACCATTTCTCAATAAGCATCGTGCATATTCTTGTATTTTTCTAGTAATTTTTAAACCCACCAGTTTTAACAGTTAACAAATGATGACAGATGGGAAATCGGAACCATTCGATCAAACTTCCGAATGGATAACAAATTTCCCGGATGTTATACGGTTGTGTATGTGAAGGTCACACGGGTCAGACGGCAAGCTAATTTACAGCTTAACAGTTTCGGTACGGGTTTTCGCACTTGTTAATATAAAATAAATTGTAACAGTCAAAAGGCAGTTTTTTTTCCGTCTTTTTCTTTTTTATCCCAGTTAAGAAACATATTAAGTATATTTGATGATTTAGTTTTGGGCTCTTATTGTATTTTATCTATAAAAATTAAGTTTTAATAATCAATTTAGTTTTTGGCACAGGAAAACGTTAAATATAATGATAAAAGTCTTTACGAACAAACGCAGAACAAAAGAAAAATACTTAGCAATACACAGTTCTAAATATTAGAAAGTATTGTTTGTCTGATAAGTGAAACAGGTTGTGAAATATAAAAAAAAAATCTGCAGATATTCCATATTTTGGAAAGTCTGACGACTCAGAGTCTGACGATGATAACGTTTAAAATCTGTTCTTTTGGCTATTTATTATTTAAGTACTTAACCACTTTCACTCTTTTTGATTTCAATTGTATTTTGAATTATTGCTACTATTATGGCTAAATTTCAATTTCACAATAACTGCACACATAACTGACAGATTTTGTCTTGTACAATAATTTGGAATCACCACAACTAACAAAAGATTCACCGCACTTAACAACGCCTAGAAAAAAATACATTTACATATCAATTTGACGATCATTTCAAACTAAGTGTAGCATTATCATATGTAACATTTATGTGTGAAGTTTACTTGCCAATGGTATAAGGTTTTGCAATGCATTCATAATTTAGTCATATCAAGTCCAGTGTGTTTTATCATCCAAAATTACAAACAAATTGAGCCATGTACAATGAAAGATAAGTCTCTGCATACAAGCAGTATACATTTACCTTATAGAAATACATAATTTTGATGAGAGATTTTGTTTTCTGTTGATGTGTTTTTTTGTTTTTTTTTACATATATTGTTTACCATTATGGAGGCAAGATTATAATGATTCGCTTAATGAAACAATCATATGAAAAATGTAATTAAAACAATACATTCCTCAATAAACAGGAACTATATAACATTGCAACAGTACTTTGTACATCTTTGTATTGTTGGGAGATTTTTGACCTAATTTGAAATATCAATGGTGTTTTTATACTGTTTGTAGATTGATACACAGGACCGTAGAATAATTTATATAAAGTTTGAATGGACTATGTAGAGATTGTTTTTGTTACCATGGTTACTATGCGACATTGTATTATATGTTGACTTTGTTATTATTGTTGATTTTCATATTAAATTTCTATATAAAGATTGTTATATTTATCTTTTTTATTTCGAAGTTGGAGTTAAAAGAAAGACACAAATGTTGTGAAAGCCATTAAACAAAAGGGTAATACAGCAAGAAATAATTTATTCTTTTGGTGCTTCTGAGGCGCTATTTTATATTTACCTTCATCCTAAACATTACAAACTGAACATTTGAAGCCAGGCATGCGTAAATACGCTGCAATGGTTGTGATAGATGACCATAAAGAACATAAACTGAATAGCCAAATTTATATACGGTCAATTGATGTGTGGGAGATGCAAACTAAGTTTCATACAAAATGCGACAGATGCAATCAAATACCATACTCCGGACAACAGCATAAATCACTCATTATTAAGAAAATTAGTAAAACAGGATATGAAAAACTATCAACCATCTCCATTTAAAATGAAGGAAAAACAGATAAAGAAAGTTAACTGTCTACAAAATACTACATAGCAATTTCACCATTGCGCTCCAAATCAAATCAAATAGCTCTTATAATTAAGTAGTTTCCCTCAGTTTTGGTTTGTTACCCGGATTATTTTTCGCTTAACCGATTTTTACTATAGAACAGCGGTATACGACTGTTTCCTTATTTTAATACCATCTCGTTTTTTTTCTTTTTCTTAAAATTATTTGTCTTTTAATTGACGTAAAGTTCGATTCAAAATGTATTACGTGAAGCACAATTGGTGTATAGAAATCTTATACTTAAAGTTATTTATTCATTATTCAACTAAACAAGTAATAAAGATATATCGAAACATTTCTAGTGTAAATTAAGATATGTGGTAAGATTGCCAATGTTTATTAAAATTAAGGAGATGTGGTATGACTGCTTATGAATATAAAAAATAAGGAAATGTGGTGTGGATGCCAGTGTATATAGATAATAATTAATGAATGGCTATTATCTATTTTGAATTTATTGAACCATAATACTAATTTTTGACTCTTCACATCGAATAATCCGCGAAGCGGATTATGTAAAATGTGAAGAGTCAAAAATTAGTTTTATGGTTCAATAAAATCAAAATAGATTATTGCCATTCATTATAATTAAATTTCTATCAAAACTAAGGCTAAAAGAACTTTTTATATTATTTATATTTACAATAACAACGTACACACATGTAAGCGTATGAATACACAACGTCAAAGTGGGCGTGACACCATCAAAATTGACAGCATTGAAAATAAAACTAATAATTTTAACCAATCAGAAGACAGTAAAAACACAACATTTATTTATATAGATATGGTATGATTGCCAATGTATATACAAAATAAGGAGATGTAGTATGACTGTTATTGTATATGAATAATAAAGAGATGTGGTAAGACCTCCAGTGTATATAACAACGAGGAGATGTGTTCTGTTTGCCTATGAATCAACTATCCACCAGAGACCAATGGACGTTAATGTAAGCAACGTGAGTTTACCGTATGACCTTTAAACATGATCAAAACCAATATAATATGTACTTATACAGTTCCATTGGCATGACAAAATTGTATCCAGCGAATATTATATTAAAAACCACCGATAAGGCGTTTCATTTGTTAACAGTAAATTTTATGCAAATACAACATGTTCAAATATTGGTTTGTTTTATCTGTATGAAGAATGCGAAACGGTCCCTAGTATCCTGGTTCATTCTTAAGCAGATGCTAGTTGTATAATTAATGACCACGTAACAATCCATTTGCGGGTCCTCCTAACATTACAAATTTTTAAAATGTCAATCTATATGGGAACCAAGGACAACAGTTTGAAATAAAAAAAACACAACGTTTCAAAATATAAAGAAAATTAATAAAAATACGTTTCTTATTGTTCCATCGTTAAATAAATTGTAAATGTGAAATAATACTTCAGCCGAATTGGTTCAATTTTGTAAAAATAAGCAAAAGAAGCACTTGCAGTAAATAATGCGACTTCATTGCATCCGTTTTCCGTGACCTTCAATTTAATACCTTATCTTAAGATGTGTAACGCATGAATAAGGCGTGTTCAGTTATTAAAATGAAAAGAATTTCAACACTGAAAGTGAAATAAGGACAGTAATAATTTTTTGGTTTTCGTTTTCTAAGAATATAGTTCCTACTGTGAACAGTGTATAACTTAATTTTTCATGTACCCAATTTATTTTTTAATATTTTATGCAATTATATGTTAATTACATTTGAGTGCTTACTCTTCATGTTTAGTAGTGATTTGGTTCAGTTAAAAAAGATCAAACATTAGTATGTCTGAAGTTGTCAAACTTAATTTTAGACCCTCTTTACACAGAATTCTCAATATTTTGAGTTAGAGCTGGAAGATGTTTCTATAATGTTGATATTATTTGTATCAATAGTAGTAAACTACACTGTAAAAGTCTTTTTGAGATAAACCGGTGTGATTTTTTATTATTTATTTATTTTCTAAAATCAATGCACTACCAAATACACAACACAATTCCAAAAAGACAAATTGACCAAAACGTGTACAAGAAACCTCAAGATTGCAAAACAAACCGAATCCCACCAAAAATACGGTAAACTCGATCAAGCCCTTTGATGTGCCGGTCTGAATGGGGATCATCATTTCTGTATCTCACATTTGGAAGGTCTGTCACCTCTTTTCGTTATTGCTCAAACCAATTATTCTCTATTTTTATATTATAAACCACATTTCCCTTTTTGTTATATTTAAGAACCCTTGTTTGCTATTCTCTGTTATACTTTTTAAAATTTGTTGTTTTGGGTGTTTTCAACTCTTGTTTTGCAGTTTATTGTATGCTTTTGCCTTTATTTATCTCTTCTCTATTCTTTAACCCATTATAACGTAATTCCACATCAAAAAAGTTGTGCCAAATACGACTAAGGTATCTATGCCTAGGATAAGAAAATCCAGTTAGCATTTCGAATAATTAAACTTCTGCAAACAGTAAAGAGTGATACTTGTAAAAGTCTACGTATCTATTATACTTAATCTTCATAAGGGGACTTTGTCCTCATAATTCATCCTATGAGTCTCATCTTCTTCGTATTACTTGTAGTAAGTGTACAATTGTATAAGCAAGTTATTTGATACTTTCTTCATAAATAATTCGAAGAAAGCTATGACGTTACAATGAAACAAAAGTACGGACAGATACCTGTATATGTTTTGTAGATTGGAATAGTATCGTTTTCCATTAGATTATTTTTAGTCATATCGATCAAATTTGAAGAATTGAATGCATGGTTTTTTTACTCTTACACTTGAATTTGTACTATTTACTGACCTCATTGGGAAGTTGCTCTAATTTACCATTATTTAAAAAAAAGAAGACAAAAACAATGAATGGGATTTGATTTAATGGATTATTTAAACCAATCCGATGTTTACAATTAGTTTTATCTAAGTACAAACTATAAAAAGTCTTATGAATACTGGTATCTTAACTGATGATATTAACATGATACACCTATCGATGTCTAAAGACAAAATCAACTCCCAACGGAAACCTTCTTGTTGTAAACTTTTAATGGTAAACACTCTTTATATTTGTAAGCTTTACTGACCGAGCTTTCTTTTTTGCTTCCATTCCTTTTTATATATGGTATTATGAAATTTATTTAAGGGAAGACATATATTTAAACCAAATTAAAGTGGTCATATTTCTCTTGAAGAATTTAATATGCTTTGTTTAAATGAATATGACATAATTTCTTTGTAACACTTGTTCCAATAAGTGCACAAATCATGTATACCCACAAATGAGACATATTTGTTTTGTTCATAAGGAAGCCATTTCATAACTTCGATATGGCGACATCGATCAATAACGCACAAATACCACTTTCGTGTCAACTATGTTGTCTTTTGGCAGAAATAAAATGGAAATGTATTGAATGTGAACTATTGATGTGTGATAATTGCAAAACTAACGTTCATTCTCGGATCAAGACTGCAAACAAACATAAAATTATCACTATCCTACAGATAGGTGATGACCTCTCGGATCGTCTGAAGGCCCTTCATATTTCAGAGGTGTTTTCTTCCGTCTTTAATACATATTCATCTGATTTGAAAGGAATACACAAATTGATTTGTTGCGATGATGATATAATTTACTTTATGAGTAGTACGGATTTGAGTTGCCATTTTATAAAAGCAGAATTATTAAAATCTTCAATAAAAACATTACAAAAATGGATATTGAATGTGTCGATTTTGCTATCAGTTCTAAAGAGAAAATATTGTTTTCTCCCGAACCACGAAATAAATTATTTGCGGCGTCGATCAACAACAAAAAAGTGAAGACTGTTTTGAATATGTCTCCACTGGTAATAGTTGCAATTCACATGAGTGAACATGCTGAACGTTTAATTAGTCTCCGGGAGAAAGGTCCTCATTTCCCAGTTACTGATATTAGTACAAGACAAGTAGCTGTTTTCGGGACAGACTATAAACATAAAGCAACATTTGAACGCGATGTAACCGGGAAAAGGTTATTTAACTTTACGAGAAGAATTAAAACTGATTCAAAAAATAATATTTATGTACTAGACTGGTTTGATGTTGATCAGAGGATAGGACAAATAGTAAGCATGGATATGAGTGGTGAGAAAAGATTTGTATACAACGGATGTGCTGCGTTCAACACACACGAAGCCGCCTTTAATCCAGAGGATATTGCAGTTACATCGCAGGATACGACAATTATATCGGACAATAGTAATCATGCTTTACATGTTCTCAATATAAATGGCGAATTGATAGGACTACAAATCACAAAGAACTCGAATATTTTATATCCCTGCAGCTTAAGTATAGATAATCATAATTTTTTGTTAATAGGGTGCAGCACAGATTACGCGAAGATGCATGTTGTAAAACTTCTATTGTAACATTGTTGCTAATATTATAATGTGAAATTTCTTATAATATATTTTTCAATATGTAAGAAATCTTGGAAAAGTTGAATATAAGAAATCTCGGAAACGTTGAAGATAAAAAACATATGTTCCTTTGTTTCCATATCGTGTACACATTTTATTTTTTATGGTTAAAGGGAAGTAATCTAGAGTTGTACATTTTAAATACAAAATAAATATTTGACGTGTTATTCATTCTTATAACATATGTGCACATTTGTATTTCCTTCAAGAACCATTCAATTTGTTTAATTACGGAACAAGAGTTGGAATTGTCGAGGGCAAACAGTTCCCAATGTTTTGAGATATCAAAAAGACTTGGATTATTACCAGGTGTGATTTTGTTTCTGATTAATTTTTATTTTGTTTTCTTACATTTATCCTTTATGCTTTGTTCAATGTGCCATACACGCTTTTAGCCCTTTTTACCTCAGTTGCCAATCATTAAATTATCATTTGTAGTAACCATTTCTCAACATTCATCGTGTATATTCTTGTCTTCTTTTAGTAATTTTTAAACCCACCTGTTTTAACAATTAACAAATGGTGACAGATGGGGAATCGGAACCATTCGATCAAACTTACGAATGGATACCGAATTTCCCAGATGTTATATGGTTGTGTTGGTAAGGTCATACGGGTCAGAAGGCAAGCTAATTTACAGCTTTACAGTTTCGGGTTTTCGCAAACGTTGAGTTAATTGTTTCAGTCAAAAGGCAGTTATCTTTATTCTTCATTTTTGTCCAATTTAAGAAACATTTATTATAATATGCGAGGATTTAGTTTTGGACACTTTTTTGTATTTTGTCCATAAAAAAAAAATCGGTGTATCAACCAATTTAGTTTTTGACAGAAGAAACGTTGAAAATTTATAAAAAGACTTTTAGACCAAACGTAGAACGTATAATATGTCTGATAAGTGAAACAGGTTGTGAAATATAATAAAAAAATATGCAGATGTAACACATTCAGAAAACTATGACGATAATAACGTTTAAAAGCTGTACTTTTGGCTATGTCTATGAAGTCTTTATAAGTAATTAACCACTTTCACTCGTTTTGATGTCAATTGTATTTTGAGTTTTTGTCACTATTATGGCTGTAATTTCAATTTCACAATAACTTCAGACAAATTGTTTGTCTTGTACAAACTGAAAGCACCACAACTAACAAAACATTCAACGCACTTACCAACGACTAGAAAAAATGCATTAACATATAGATTTGACTGTCATTTCAAACTAAGTGTAGCATTATCATACTCACAAGATCCTTATTACTTAATGTAACATTTATGTGTGAAATTTACTTGCCAATGGTATGAGGTTTTGCAATGCATTCATAATTTAGTCATATCAAGTCCAGTGTGTTTTGTCATCCAAAATTACAAATAAATTGAACCATGTACAATGAAAGATAAGTCTCTGCATACAATCAGTATATATTTACTTTACAAAAAATACACAATTTTGATGAGATATATTTTTTTCTGTTAATGAGTTTATTTTTGGACATACATTGTTTACCACTGTGGAAGCAAGATTATAATGATTCGCTTAATGAAACAAAAAAATTGAACATGTAATTAAAACAAGACATTTGTCAACATCTATATAATATTGGGAGATCTTAAACCTGATTTTGAACAATCAAAGGTGTTTTTATATTGTTTGTAGATTGATACACAGGACCGTAGAATAATTTATATAATGTTTGAATGAACTATCTATAGATGGTTTTTGTTACCATTGTTGCAACACGACATTATATTTTATTATGCTTCACGTTAAAATGCCATATTTTGATTGGCTAACACGAGGGTATTAATTAACTCTATCACATTGCTGAGCGGATGACATTTTTTTTGAGTGTTACACTCTCGCCCAGACCAATCAAAAATCGATATTTAAAGAACATTGTAAAAATGGAATTTACATCAAGTAATTAAATACAATGCCTAAGTTCTACGTTTTGGCTCAGATTCTATTATTTGACTGTCAATGTAAAAAAAAACAACATCTTGCTTAACTTTTGTTGTTGTTACAAATACCCGTAACGTTGTTATACATGTACGTGACACCATAGAAAAAAACATTGCCATCTTTGGCTTCGCCACGATTGACAATGTTTTCTCGGGGTCGCAATCAGCTGTATCCCCCTCTCAGCCGTGTGCTATTCATATAATATGTTGAACTTATTATTTTTGTTGATTTTCATATAAGATTTCTATATAATGATTTTTATATCATTTTATCGTTTGAAAGTTGGAGTATAGGAAAAAGACACAGCTGTTATAAAAGCAATTTATCAGAAGGATATTATTTTGTAAAAGCAAAGTTATTGAAAGGTTCCTTAAAAGTATTACAAAATATGGACATTGCATGTACAGATTTTACTATCAGCCTCAAAGAAGAAATTTTATTCACTCCGCTACCTGGAACAAGGCTAATTGCGATGTCAACCACTACTATGAATACGGAAACTGTACTAAACATGTCCCCGATGTTAATACTGGCAATTCACATGAGTCAACATGGTGAACTATTAATAGGTCTTCGAGACAATGGCCAAAAGTTCCCTCTAACTGATTTAAGTAAAAGACAAGTAGCTGTTTTCGGGACGGATTATAAACATAAGACAACAGTGAAACGATACAGGTGAACGGTTATTTAATTATGCGAAAAGAATAACAACGGATTCAGTAAATAACATTTACGTAATAGACTGTCTTGATGATAAGGAGCGTGGACGAATAGTGAGCATAGACAGAAATGGTCGTAAGCGATTTGTTTACAATGGATGCTCGTCTTTCAATACAAAAAAAGCAGTCTTTAATCCCAGGGATATAGAAGTGACATCACAGGATAAGGCAATAATAGCAGACGCAAAAAATCAAGCTTTACATGTTCTTAATGTAAATGGAGATTTAATAGGACTACAGATAACAAACAACCTGAATATTATATATCCATATAGCTTAAGTATAGATAACGAAGGATTTCTGTTGATTGGATCCAACGTTAACAAAAACGCAAAGATATATGCTGTGAAGTTATCCTGTAAAATTATAGCAAATATGAATTATGCTTATATTTCTTCTTATTTTAAAATGTTTGCGTCGAATAAAGACACTTTGAATATAAACGTGTTTGTTAAAAATTCCGACATTTCCAAATGTCAATGATGTCACTACAGCTAATTAAAAGTATTTTTTTCCCATGGGATTTTTTTTTACTTGTGATCTTCTAATATTCCAATGGGATTTCAAAAGAAGCTCAAAAGAAAATTAATGTAAAACAAACAAAAAATACATGTATTTTTTATTTTCTGTCCTTGAGTTGACATCAAATCTGTGTCGGTAGTCAGCCCAGTAGTTATCTGACATGAATTATCATTGATATGGTTATTATATCCAATTAACATCTTCTCGTCCAGAATATGCATTTAACTTCCTACATAATGTTTAGTAGCCAGCTATCTTCATCATCATTGAAGTTAAAATAACATCTTGCATTACTGATTTTCAAAATCTTTGCATTCTTAAAGTAAAGTTCAATTCCCAATTTCTTGTAATGTGATGCCGATTGATGCATATAAAAATGATATAAAATTTTGTCCTTGGCAATTTGTAATTTTGCTACAACAATTAATAAGGATATATTGTATAATAACCAGCGTGCATGAAAGTAGGGATATGTGAAACGAAAAAGAAAAAGATAAGGTCTAGCAGTTTACAGAAATAAATTAGACTACCAATGAATTTAAAAAAAGAGATATAGTATGCAAAATATCTCCAGAGACCAAAGGACGTTGATATACACAATTACGACCCTTAACTTGGAGTCATACCGTTTATACAAAGCCATCAACATGACAAAATAATTTTTCATTAAACATACATGTACATGCCAATATTACAATAATAGTAAAATAAGAATGTGTCTGAGGACACATATATCGCCTCAAGGGCATCTCCCTTTGCCCCGCACCCGCGCCAAGCGTTGGAGCATAACCACAACTATGAAAGCCAGTCGTCTTGTAATCATCAAGGTTTGTACAACTATCACATATTGAAAAAAAAATGTTTGCTTTATCTGTATGAGGAATGCAAAACAGGTCCCTGCTTCTGTGTTCAATAAGATCTTATAGTTGAACCACTGACCACTTCACAGCTCAATTACGATTTCCTCTTTTTGCCTGACACAATTTACGCATGTAGATTTGGGATAAACACACTAAGTTTTAAAGTGTCATGGTTTAAAATTGTTGGATGGTTAAATCAAAGTTTACCCTGTTGAAATTGAAAAAAAAATAACCTAATAATCTTTTACCTATCTGTTCTAGTTTTATATAGAACTGAGAGAGAGAGAAAACACAACAATGAACGCATCAACACATTCTCAAATTTACCCACAACATCAACGTTTTAAGCTTGTATAAAAGAGGCCAAACATAACATAGCTTGCTAGTATAAAGACTTTTTTGTTAACCTTGTTGAAATGTGTTTTTTTTAGAAAAATATCTTAAAACTTTTTTTTTGTACAAGACCCGTTACTGTTTTTGGGACGGATAATAAGTGGAAATCATCATTTTAATATGTCGACATCCATTAGTAAAGCACAAACACCACTCTTGTGTAAACTCTGTAGTATTCACCGAGTGATTAAATGGAAATGTACTGAATGTAAATTATTGGTGTGTGATATTTGTAAAACCACCATTCATTCTCGGATTAGGACTGCAGACAAACATAACATTATCAAAATCCAAGAGGTATGTAATGACTTATCAGAGCGTCTAAAGACTCTTCACATATCCGAGGTACTTTCGTCCGTTTCCAATACATATACATCTGGTGTATGAGCAGTCCACAAATTGATTTACTGCGCAGATGATATAATTTATTTCATGAATAACGTTGACTGGCAGGTGTGTCATTTTATAAAAGCAAAATTATTAACTTCCATTAAAATATTACAAAAAATGGTCATTAAGTGTGCCGATTTTGCTATCAGCCTTAAGGATGAAATACTATTTGTTCCACTACACGAAAACAAACTGTTTTCGATTACAACAACAAAAATGAAAACGACGCCTGTATTGGATGTTTCCCCAAACAAAATATTGGCAATTCACATTAGTAAACATAATGAACTTCTAATTAGTCTTCGAGACAGTGGCCAAAGGTTCCCAGTAACAGATTGCAGCACAAGACAAGTTGTTGTTTTCGGGACTAATTATAAACATAGATCAACATTTGAGCGTGATACTGCTGGGAAAAAAGTTATTTAATTATGTGAAAAGAATCACAACTGATTCGGAAAATAACATTTACGTAGTGACTGGTTTGATGACGATGATAGAGGAAGAATAGTGAGCATAGACAGAAATGGCCGAAAAAGATTTGTCTACAACGGATCAACTTTTTTCAACACACAAGAAGCCGCCTTTACTCCCGAGGATATTGTAGTTACATCGAGGGATACGACGATAATTTCAGACTGTAGAAATAATGCTTTACATGCTCTTAATGCTATGGGAGAATTATTAGGACTACAGATTACAAGGAACTTGAATGTGTGTTATATCCACACAGCTTGAGTGTAGCCTATGAAGGGTTTCTTTTGGTTGGATCGAGCATAAAAAAAGACGCTAAGATACATATTCTAAAATTATTAGTTTAACAATGTGTTTAAATTTTTATATATTAGTTTATTGAAATATTGGCTTTGAACAACAAAATGTTTTTACTTCGTGTTATAATGACAAAAAATCAGTGAAGTGTACAAATCGCAATATACCATTTTGATATTAACGACTTTTAACTCCGGATACTAAAATTATTCGACAGGTTACCTTCTCTGTGGTAGGACATCCGGGTACTCGGTCAATTACAGGCAACCAAAGAAAGTAAAATCAAATACTGTGGATTCATTTATTTTCGTAAGTATTAATTTTCGAGGATCGCTGAAAACTTGTATTTTCGTGGATATTTGATTTCGTGGTTTTGTCAATCTCTGTATGCAATTCCTATTGAACATAGGTTATTTGTTAAACATTTGAATTTGTGGTTGACCTCTATCAACGAAATCCACAGTTTATGATCGGTGTAATTCGGGGGGAAATTTACTATATTCCGATGATTACGTCATGTATAGAACATTTACACAGTTAACTTTCCTTCAAAATTATAAATATCTTAAATTTACCTGTGAAAGGGGACGAAGTCAGTATATAATACTTTTTTTTCAAACATATTTATTTTTAACTTCAAAATCTGTTAAAAAAGAAACGAAAATACCGTAACATTTCCGATTTGGTTCTGTTGTTAGGGATTTAAGTTATGACGTCATATTCAATGTAAACAAAGAAACGCTATTATTAGGTAAAGTGTTTTCATATCAAAGAGTTATTAAAAATGAAATTGGTATTGTGTTCCTTCCTATATTTTACTAGACTGATAAATATATGTTTTACTCAAAGTCTTATGACAACGATACCGGAAAAAGGAAGTAGATTTCTGCGCAAATGCGGGGTTTTTAAATAAGTATGATAATAAAAAAGTTAACGATTTTGAGTTCATTAGTAGAATAAAAATTTCGGGAAATGTTCCCGATTTTCTTTACTTTTTTTAATTTTTCTACCGTAATATGGGGACTTCGTCATTTTAAACTCCTCCAAAAAAAAGATATGCACACATAAACAAACACAACACGAACGAAAAATGGTTCAGATAGCAATACATGGCACAAGAATTGCCAAATTATTTGCAATACAATTTGCTGAGAACAATATTGTTTTGATCATATGAATTAATAAAATGACCATATTAATACTCAAAACATTATTTTTTTCTTAAATACTGATCGTGACCTTCCGAAAATTCTTCTAGAACCATGAAGTATATAAGACAGTATAAGAAATTTGGCAGTTTAAATTAGGGGGAAACCCGACCTTCAATTATGATCAATACTGAAATTTGGACCATTAAATCTATTCATACATTTCAAAATCACATACAATTTAACAAAGGTTAAAAGCTTAATAAATACCCATTGATTATACTACCTATTTGCATATGAATTCATTAAGAATATATAAAAGCAATAAAACATGATGATTTTTTATTTTGAAATTTTCTCTTTTTGTTCATTATAATATCCATAAGATCATGAATAATTTCATTGGTAAACATATCATTTTTGTCTGCTGTTGTAGTTTTTCACTGATAAACTTTTCTTCGAAATATATACATTGGATAGTCAATGTAGGTCTTTATTGTGTTTCTTTGTTTACTCCTTGGTTTTGATTGTAATGTCTTTAAATAGTTTTCTTGCGAATGAAATATACAAAGAGAAACAATTCTGTTTCAATCATTATAATCTATGAACAATTTCTAGATGAACATTGATTGTATCTTGTTTTTTTTTCCTTTTATGTGCAGAGTGATCATGTTTCTTTACTTGTTGCGCTAGCAGTTTAAATACAGGGATTGAAGTTCACTTTTAAATGATAATAATAGCACTTTGATGCGACGAACGATATTTTTCCAGCAAGTCACGTCAACACTTGACGTTTCAAGCTCATAATCGAGGGTATTTGTTGTTCTTTTTTGTCGGCAAAGATTATTCTTTCTATTCTTTCTTTAAATATACTTCTTAATGTTACAATTTATTGGAAAATCATTAAAGTATCTGTAGGATTTAGGACAACCTCACATCGTCCAGATTCAGCACTAAGAAAACTGTGCGGGTTTTGATAAACTTCGGAAAGCATAGCCATTTTAGAATATGTTTATCTGCACAACCCTATTTCGGTCTAAAATTGTTCAATTAAGAAGTTACCTTGTCTTGATCATATTACTTTATATTAAGTACCTGATAATTCTAACATTATATAGCCGGTGTACTAATTTAGCATCTGTCCTAAGTAAGAAGTCTGTACTACAGTGGTTTTCGTTTATTGGTTTGTAATAAATCAGACCAGGATATTTTCAATCCGCGCTAATCCGAGGCTAGATCTAAAGTACAGATTTTTATGATGCCATCCTTAAACCAGAATTAAACAGCTGTAATCGTAGTAGTCAAACTATGCAGTTAGATTAACTCGATATCAAGCCTTTTATTTAAAGATTTCTTAGACTTTGAAAAGTTTTAACTGAGCTACTCGGAATTTAAGTTTTATCTATACCTTTTAAAAGTCTTTCTGATACAAGTTTCGATAGAACCATAATTTACATACCATTAGGTATATATCTAAGTGGAAAGTAGAATGCAAAAACGTCCGCTGGCATCCAGTCTCTGTTGAGCGAACGCTGATGGAACAAATTTACTGTAATAGGCATATACACCTTATAATATGGTTAAATAGATGACTATGCATTTGCGTTTTCATCCTTGATCCAATTTTAAATAGATTTAAGTAAATGTACAATATATTTAGATTGTCAGAAAATATAAAAATCATTTGTATGTGGACGAATATCGAGTACGAATAAATTTTTATTGTTCGACAATGTACATACGTTCAATTTACAACCAACACCTATCATAACTGTAGGTGTTTAAATCTATATCACTGTTTCTAATTTTTCAAAGAAATCGAACCGCAAAGAGGACCAAGAAATGAACTATTACACAAAAAGAAATATCCATATCACCACTTGCTAAACATGGAAGCAGGGCAACAGAAGAATTATTTGTACAAATTCAAATAAATCATAAATTCATAAATATATTTGTGTACCTGTTATTTGAACAATAGTTGGCTGATTGCAGGATAAATAAGTGTACAGACGATATCTTCCACATTTACCTGACGATAAAGTTGATATTTATCGTCTTGTTAAGGAATAAAATATATAGTGGGGTGAGTAATTTTGGAAGCCATTTAATAAACTGATCTTCGACATGGCGATATCCATTTGTAAAGCACAAATACCCCTTGTGTGTCAGCTCTGTAATATTCAGAGAGAAATGAAATGGAAATGTATTGAATGTGAATTATTAATGTGTGACAATTGCAAAAACAAAGTTCATTCTCGGATGAAGACTGCAGACAAACATAACATAATTACAACCCAAGATGTGGGTATTGACCTATCAGATAGACTGAAGACATTTCTGAGGTATTTTCGTCCGTCTTTAGTACATACACAACCAATGTACCGGGAATCCATAATGATTAGCTGCGCTGATGATATAATTTACTTTATGAATAATGCGGACGGACAGGAGTATCATTTTATAAAAGTAAAATTATTAAAAGATTCCATGACAGTATTACAACAAATTCACATTGAATGTGCCGATTTTGCTATCAGCGTTGAAGAAAAATCCTGTTTAATCTAAAACCATATACCAAATTAAAAATGACTTCAACAACTACTATGAATACGCAGATGGCTTTGGACATGTCCCCAATGATAATATTGGCAATTCACAAGAGTACACATAATGAACTTCTAATGGGTCTTCGCGAACAAGGTCCAAGGTACCCAGTAACGAAATTTTGTACAAGAAAAGTTGTCGTTTTTGGGACGGATTATTAACATAAAAGAACATTTGATCGGGATGCTAAAGAGAACATGTTATTTAAATATACAACATGTACAAGTAGAATCGCAACCGATTCGACAAATAATGTTTACGTAATTGATTTCTTAAATGATGAATTTATGGGGAGAGTAGTGAGCGTAGACAGAAATGGTCGTAAAAGTTTCTACTACAATGGATGCTCAAGTTTTGAATACACAAGAAGCAACCTTTAACCCCAAGGATATCGTAGTTACATCGATGGATACAACTATAATATCGGACTGTAACAATCATGCTTTACATGCTATTAATGCGAATGGAGAATTAATAGGACTACAGATCACAAAGAACTTGGACATTTTATATACATACAGCTTAAAAATAGACAATAAAAGAATTTTTGTAGATAGGATTCAACGAATATGAGGCGAAGATACATATTGTTAAGTTGTTGTCGTAACGTTATAACATGTGTCCTTTGAAAATATACAACTTGTATTCGCACGATTCGAATATTTGTTGTTTCCATTTCGTGCAAAAAACGACAGTGCATTGGATAGATATACATGTCATGCGGAACATCTCATCTAGACGGAGAATCAAAATTAAAAAAATAATATGAACCTTCATAATTTGATTTCTAGAGAATCCGTGTTTTGTTTCTTTTATGATAACAAATTTATGCCGCTTTCGTAGCTCCATAATATACGATACTCTAAACGCTGTTTCTTACATTGCATAACATATTTATATATGTACAAGACTTGTAATATTTTGTTGTGTATTTGAGTTAATGTCTTGTTAAAATTCATTCAACATTTTAATTTATTCATATCGCCCGTGATATTTCAATTTCTCGGAATCGTGTCAGAGTTAAGCTATGGTAGAGACACCTTTCTGGTATTGAAAAAAAAACCATATCTCACAAAATATGTTTAACCCCGCCGCATTTTTATGCGCTGTTCCAAGTCAGGAGCCTCTGGACTTTGCCAGCCTTTTTTTTTAAAGTTTTAGTTGATGTTTATGTTTAAGAGTTTAGTATGACGTCCATTTTCACTCAACTAGTACATATTTTGATTAAGGCGCCTGCTGAGGTTCTCCTCCGGGTGCGGGATTTTCTCGTTGCATGGAAGCCCCATTTGCTCTACTGCTGTTTACTGCTCTTTTGTCAGGTTGTTGTCTCTTTGAAAGATTCATAATTTCCATTCTCAGTTTTAAATGTAGTCTTAAATGGTCCTAAATACGGCAGATTAGTATTGAGCCGGGTCTTATTTACAAAAAAGTAATTGATTCTTTATTTTTGGAACCCTAAGACCCTTGTGGCGCCGACGTTTTTTGACATTGATACAATAGTAATAATGACAAACACAGAATTTACTAAAAAAAATATAATTAGTCATCAGTCCATGGTCCTGGATAGAGATGTAATATTTTTCCTAGTATTGGTATTATGTGCCTTACCTCCCTTTGTCCAGATGATTGGTATGAAATGTATAGAGTAAGGGTATATGTATCATACTATTGTTCGAAATTACCATTTTAAATGGCCAGTCAATAAAATAATCAACTGGATGGAAATAACTTTATTATGAATGATAGCTGATTCTGACAATAATAATACAAATATTCGTCTGTACAACACATGAACTTACATACATGTACAGAATAGCTAGAATTTTTTGTGCAATTCTGTGATCGAAAATAATAAAAAGTTATATACAGAAATAAAATAATGTTTTATTCGTTTTCGGTTTTCCATACAAATCAGTTTTATAATACAAAACAGTAAGCAATCATATAAACTAGCTGATATAATTCTATAGCCGACGGACAAATAAAGCTTCAGTCCAAGGTAAGAAGTCTGTCACGTGTATACAGTGGTTGTCGTTAGCTGCTGACTGGCATAATTTGTTTTCGTTTTTGGTTTGTAATGAATCAGACCGGGATATTTTCAATCCGCGCTTCTCATAGGCTAGGTATAACGTACAGATATTTATGATGCCATCCGTAAATTAAATCCGAAGCTGTAATCGTTATAGCAAAACTTAAAATACAGTTAAATAACTCGAATTAAAGCGATTCTTCTTATGATTACACAGACTATGAGATAATTTATACTTAGATACACGAAATTTAAGTTTTATCTATACCATTTATAAGTCTTTGCAGTACAAGTTTCGATAGAATCATAATTTACATACCATCAACTTTTCCAGTTGTGGATGACATTCACAAAGAAAGCTTCAAACTTAGATACCCATTGGTGACCTTCGGCTGTTAGCTGCTCTTTTGTCGGGTTGTTGTCTCTTTGACATATTCCCCATTTCCTTTTTAAACTTCATGATATATATATAGATATTGTTTGTCATGTGAGATTTTATATATTAATATTAACTTATTTAGTATCATTTTGGAAAATATTTGACAAATTTTACGGTTTATTGTTTTTATTAATTTTGATTTTATCAATTTCCGTACACAATCTTTCGTTATTTATAAACATAACATTTGACAATGTTTCAGGTCAAGTTAGGGTTATTTTTGAACAATTAATGATGAAATCTTAGTTTGTTTCCTGACCAGTTTCTGGTAATGAGATTTTGTCAGTTCCCGTATACAGTCATGTTTGTGGGGTTTCAAGTATAATAACATATGGCTTATTTCTCGGTTTCCTGATTTTAGGAGATTTTATGATAAAACCTTAGTTTTTACTCAACATCCTAATTTCTGGTTTCGAAACTTTGTCAGTTTCCTTTAAAATTGTTATGTTTTTGATGTTTCATATATAGTTATATTGCAATTCCGTGTATGACATTCGGCACAATAATGTTCAGAAGTGCTAATATAATATCGAAACTATAGAACGACTTCTTGTAGGTGTTAATTGCCATATGTTACTGTGTTTGACAAATTTCAATGTTCGTGTCTCGTTTTGAAAACAATTATAAATAAGTAAAAGTTGGAAATAACAGAAATGACCACTAGTTCATGATATGAAAAACACTCTGATATAATTCGTCTTTATTATTTACACAACAAGCAGTACAAAAAGAGGCGGGGGACATAACATATATTAGTTTTGTTAGTCGAAAAAAAAACGCAAAGGAAAAAAAGCCAAAAAGAAGACCAGATCCACAAAACATTACATCGGAAAACTAAACATTGAGCAACACGAACCACCTAAAAAAAGAGAGGATAAACTCAGGTGTTCCGGAATAGTTAGCAGTATGTTTTTGTTTCCATGACGATAAAATAAATGAACAATATGACAATAATGAGAAAGGATTATCATTAATTGCCAGTGCATTATGGTTACCAAAGCACATGTGTACCTCCTTTTTCAATGTGAAACAGCGTCCACATGATCACACTAGACAACACGAGTTTGTGTCCACACCTGTTAACAAATAGGAGAATTTTCCAAACCTGGAAACTGTGTTTATGGAAAGCGATTGCGGTTAACAGGCATACAAAATTGCTATTTTGTGTATTTTGTTTGATTTGTTTGGTAAAGTAAGAATCGGAAAGGATAGTTTAAAACAGACGTTTAAAAGAACAGTTTAATTTATGAAAGTAAGATACAAAAATTTATTGGACAAATTACTAGCTTCCTTTTTGTGTGGTATATAAGTGTGTGGATCCTGTTTTCAATTATTTATCGAACAATATTAACAATGATCATAATTTTTCAAGGAAGGAAAACCATAGCAAGTGACCACTTTTAAAAACAATCTTCAATATGGCGACATCCATTAGTAAAACACAAACACAACTTTCGTGTCAACTGTGTAGTATTCAGCAAATAATAAAATGGAAATGTATTGACTGTGGTTTATTGATGTGTGATAAATGCAAAACCATCATTCATTCTCGGATTAAGACTGCGGAAAAACATAGCATTATCACTGTCCACGAGGTAGATATTGACCTATTAGAGCGTCTTAAGGCTCTTCACATTTCAGAGGTATTTACTGCCCGTTTGAGTGCATATTCAACTGATGTGTCGGAAATTCATAAATTGATTTACTGCTCCGGTGATATTATTTACTTTATGGAAAGTAACTTTGGACAGATGTATCGTTTTATCAAAGCTAAATTATTGAAAGATTCATTAAACAAATTACAAGAACTTGACATTAAATGTGTGGATTTTGCTATCAATATTAAAGATCAAATACTATCTTGTCCTCCACCATATACCAAACTTAAAGCGACGTCAACTACTACTATGAAAACCAAGACGGCTTTGAACATGTCCCCAATGTTAATTTTAGCAATTCACTTGAGTCAACATGGTGAACTTATACTAGGTCTTCAAGAACAAGGCCCACGGTTCCCAGTACGTAATTATAGTACTAGACAAGTAGCTGTTTTCGGGTCCGATTATAAACATAGATTAACATTTGAGAAGGATGCTACAGGGGAAAAGTTATTTTATTACGCGAGAAGAATCGCAACCGATTCAACCAATAGTATTTACGTAATTGATTGGATCAATGATAATGAAAGGGGAAGAATAGTGAGCATAGACAGAAATGGTCGTAAGCGATTTGTTTACAACGGAAGCTCAACTTTAAATATACATGAAGCAGTCTTCAATCCCATGGATATTGTAGTGACATCGCAAGATACAGCAATAATATCCGACAGTAACAATCACGCTTTACATGCTCTTAGTGCACATGGAGATTTAATAGGACTACAGAACACAAGGACCTTTAATATTGAATTTCCTTACAGTTTAAGTATAGACAATGAAGGATATCTTTTGATAGGGGCCGGAATAAACAAAAAAGCGAAGATACATGTTGTGAAATTATTACAATAGCAATATAACAACGTTTACTGTCATATGTGTTGCTTATTCTTTAGTTTTCTATGTTGTGTCATGTGTACTTTTGCTTGTCTGTTTGTCTTTTTCATTTTTAGCCATAGATATAGGAAGATGTGGTGTGAGTGCCAATGAGACAACTCTTCATCCAAAAAAACAATTTATAAAAGTAAACCATTATAGGTCAATGTACGGCCTTCAACACGGAGCCTTGTAATTTATATGTGATTCTCGTTTTTTATATAGATTAGACCGTTGGTTTCCCCGTTTGAATGGTTTTACACTAGTAATTTGGGGCTCTTTATAGCTTGTTGTTCGGTGTGAGCCAAGGCTCCGTGTTGAAGGCCGTACATTGACCTATAATGGTATACGTAATTTAAAAACGCCAAATGCCATTTAAACTGTTAAGCCTTACAGAACAAATTGTTATTTCCTTTGAGTTTCAAAAAGACATTTAATCCAAATAATAGAACATGCTGTTAAGTTTTTATGAATAGTTTAAGTGCATCATTGTCAAGTTAAACTAAATCCAATATGCAGATAATTATTTTCGCCGTTGAGTAGCTGTCTCATTAACGGATACACTATATTCTCTGTCTTTGGCTTATTCGTTATTGATTTGTTTAATGTGCTTGAGCTTTTGAAATTGCCATTTGATAAGTGACCTTCCGATTTGAATTATTCTTGGAGCTAGGTATTTTTGTTATTTTACTTTCTTAGATTTGCATATAATAAACCTAAGCGGAGATCCAGAATAAGAGGTTAAGTCCATGTCTACTTAGTAGAAACACATTGGGTGCGCCCAACTCCTAAATTCGTCATCGAGTCCCTGAGATCAATCAATGACCGATCATCATGTTGGTTTCATTACTAATTTTAATAGCTGAATGCATATTAACAAAACATATAAGTAATCGATTCAACAGTTAATATTTTGGAAGAAAAAACATTAACGATTCCACAGGTAAGCTTTAAGACCTGTATCTAAATCGTGTGTATAATAAGAAGAATTACCAAACATAGCAATTACACGAACCCAAAAATATCTGTTTAATAACTTTCGAAGAGATTCCCGACTCCCCCTTGGGAAATGTATCTGGATGCTGGATGTATCTCAAATTCCTCAAAACACAAGTGAGGAACAGCATAGAATAATGTTCAAATAAAAACTCAGGATAACCAATGAGTACTTATAGTTATTTTTCTTTACAATTAAACTTACATATGTGATATTTTGGCTGATAATAATTATAATTGAAATAGAGGTATGACAAATACAAATCGAAATAAAAAAAAAGACGTTAATTTTGCTCTTATTTCTCTATTTACAAGCTGAATAACAGTGACCAGTTTTTGTCACAGATTAACATACTGTAAATTCATTTATTGTCGTGGGAATCAATTTTCGTAGATAAAGGAAAACTTGTTTGTTTGTCGATAATTTCGTGGTTTTGCCGAGGTCTGCATACGATCCTATGGAAAATTTATCATTCGTTGATCATTTTATTTCGTGGTTTACCTGTACCCGCGAAATCAACGAAAATTAGTATCCAACAAATAATAATGAATTCACAGTAATAACTAAACAAAGAAATACAGATCACATTTTAAGAATACAAATACATGTACATGAAATGATGGTCAGAAAGGGGAAACATTTCGGTCATATATAGAAAAATTATCATCTGGGGTCATATATAAACATGTATGGTTAAATTGTTATAATATATGGGAGTTCCTCCACAAAGCATGCACTAACTAATGGACTGGTTAATATCTCCTTAAGGATTTCATGAATTTTGATTCTTATTCAAAAAGACATCGAACTCATCTGTGAAATGTTCCGTTAAAAAAAAAGGTATGTTAACACTTCCGAAGTTAAAGAGTGAAACATACTTAATAAAAATAAATAAAAAGTATATGCTAATATTAAAAAAATGCTTTTAGGAACATAATTTTAATGAATTGTAGAATCCAATGACACATTATTTGGTGTCTATCAACGTTGCGGACAGAGTAGAAATGGAAACGATTCCATTTAAGATATCATAATGAAAATCTTAGAAGTATCGTTTGTATATCATTATTCAAATATTTACTTAAAGTCTTATCTATACTCGATGATGCACTTGAAAACAGACTAACATTCTACACACACTTCATGGGTAACCTTATTCAATAATAATGAGAGAAACTTCTGACATAAACCAATACAAATATTTGAATAAATCTGAATTGTGGTAGGTTCGAGTGATGAAATGAAAAAGTTATCTCATGCACATTAAATTATCATATAACGTCGTTTACATGGTACCCATATATATCTTCTTTGAACGTTTTGGACTCGAGTATACTTTAAGTTCTGACTGTAACTGGACTATCCATATAACTTTTATAATAGAAAAGGCCTTAAAATCATGTAGTTATCTTTCTTGGGTTAATTAAAGTTTAAAACTGAACCATATGGATTTGCAGAGACATCTATAGCATTTCTTTATTTGTAGTACTAGTATATACTTTTAAAATATGAAACAACTGACCGAATAGCTCGAACGAACGACTAACGGATGACTTTTTTTTTCAATCCGTTCATGTCCGTTAGACGTCCGTTCTTATCCGTTAGACGTCCGTCCATATTCGTTGCATGTCCGTTAAGCGTACGTTTTATCCGTCGACGTTCGTTCTGTCGGGTGGAAAATTTTGAGCATGTTCACAACTTTGAACGGACCTCCAACGGATAAAATGTCCGTTGAACGTCCGTTAGGCGTCCGTTTTGTTTCCGTTTTGTATCCGATACGTGTCCGTTATACATCCGTTGGAGGTCTGGAAGATAAATTCATCAACGGACTTCTACCGGACGTTTAACGGATAAAACAGATGTTGAAAAGAAACGGACTTCTACCAGACGTACATATATAACGGATAAAACGGATGATGAACGGATCTGAAACGGATAAATGCCAATTGAAAATTTTGCGTCAGAAATGCAAATTATTGGTATGTCAGATTTCTTATGGTTCATGAATTCTTATTATTCACAATCGATCTTAGAGTATAGGCACGTCTTCACAATCAAGCAGTTCTTATACAGGCCAGACACTGCCTTTTGAAGGACTTTTGAAGAACAAACCAAAACCAATTACACAGAAACATTTTGAATATTTATGCGATTTACATGTATTACTATTGTCGCCTTTGAATTTTCTGTATATCTTGTTCATCCGTTTTATCCGTTTTATCCGGTAAGCTTCCGTTAGGTGTCCGTTTTATGCGGTACTCGTCCGTTGGATGAACGTTCGACATCCGTTCTGTCCGGTACGTGTCCGTTTCTCGTACGTTGCATATCCGGTGTGCATCCGTTACACGTCCGTTTTATGCGGTCAGTACATCAACGGACTCCCAACGGATAACAATTTTGTCAACAGACAACTTTTATTTTCATCCGTTAGGCGACTTTCGTGCTATCCGGTAAGGTGTGACCGAGGCTTTACAAATGCAGGTCGTTTAGAAAAAATATTAACGCAGCACAAATTGTAGCTGAATTTACTTTTAAGCAAGTACTTTTAATTCCTATATACACTAAAATGGGTTGGGAAACTCTTGAAAAAACGATATTAAGAAAAAGTTATTTTATAAAACAGCTTCTATTCATGTTAACTCGTTGGATGTGTCCTCATTGATACGCAAGGAAAACAATATATATTGTTTATTTGCCTTTACCTGCCAGTCACTGTAAGCACTATAGGATCGGTTTTTTGTGCCTCTGGTTAATATAACTTGACATGTTTTTGTACTTTGTGCCAATCTGAATCCAGTCATTTTTATCTGTTTATTACGGTATGTTTGTATGTTGAGATATTACACCACTGTCACAGGATTGAGAGCTCACATGAATGTATCTCCCCGACAGTTATGTGTCTGTATCGAGTGAGAAGTTTACAATACAGCTGGTGTCATTGGCTGCTGACTTGTGTTCGTTTATTGTTTTGTATTGAATCAGACCGTTTTTCTTATCAATTCGGGTTATTCTGAGGCTAGACTATACTTAGCTGTACGACATATAAGTACTACCGAAACCTTTTTAAAGTCTTTGCAGTACAAGTTTCGACAGAACCTTAATATCATTAACTTTTCAAGTGTTGGATGATTTTTACAAAGAAATTAGGATCAACTATCTTAGTATTCTAATCAAATAATAATAATTTTATCAATTTTGTATATAATCTTTTGTTATACATGTTATATTCAAAATAACATTTGCCAATATTTCAGGTTTCCTTTTTTCGGAAAATGATTTATTCTTAGTTTTTTTCATAGAAAAATAAAATTTTGTCAGTTTCCGTAAACAGTTATGTTTGTGGTGTTTCAAGTAGACTTACAAATGACAGATTGTTCGGTTTCCTATTTTCGGAGATTTTATGATAATATTTTAATATTTGTCTGTTTCATACTTATTCCTTTGTCTGTTTCATATACAAATATAATTCTTATGGTGTTTAAAATTGCGTTATACTGCTATGTCAGATTTTATTGTATGGTTACTATAATTATGAAAATTTCCTAGTAGTTGTTTTTCCATTAAAGAAGATGTTTTTAACTCAAACTCATCATTTTGAACCATTTTTAACTTGGTTATATCAAATATGATGACACCCTAAAACTTCCAATTACTTTCTGTTGCAATTTTATTGATGCTGAACCTTTACTGCACAGTCTGACTGAACTATAAGACACATCTACCAATAACTGTAGAGCAAAGATGAATACTCGGTGCCTGTATTATTATGTGGATGACGATTTATTGGACACAAATGACTCCTTTCTCCTATGGAGAGTTACACAGCCGCTTAAAACAAAAAACCGGAGACGATCACACATTTAATCAGTACATCTCAAAACGAATGTTGGTTACAACAAGCCTTTTTTCTGTTGTCGAAAAAAAACACTTCCATTTTTCCAGTTGACAGATTCTCGACATGTTCATGATGATTACCAAGATTGATAACCTTGTCAAATATTTGTAAAATGTATGAAACACTGCAACGTAAAACGATGAAAGGCAAAGTGATTTATCATTGTAATCGACATGAACACTCAGTGCCACAAACATGTACATGTATAAGAGCACGAAGTATTTTATATGTATGGGACTCCATATGTGACGTTTTTCACAATACAAGATCTGCAGAAGTGCTCCTTTTTTACCATAAAGGACGAGGTTTGGATAATTTGAATGCTAATTGATTAAACAATAATTATAAACCGTTAGAGGCCTAATTAATAGAAATGACAACAAACAAAGTTGTGACAACAAATATCAAAACAATTACAACCTTTTTTTAGCAAGTCATTAGAAAAGCTTTATTTTCGACAGGCTTGTTCATTATTGCTAGAGCTTTGTGATTCTCATAAAATATGTTTACTGACTTTGTAAATATGAAACTGTCCGCATACGACAGCTAAGGCGATAACTTGCAGAAAAATCTAAAAGTTCATTTTGTTAATTTTTATTATGAACAATAAGTATTGATAAGGATGTTTTAAACAGTTTCATTTCTGATGGTTAGATACAAAAAATTGTCGTAGAACTTATTTGCTTCCTTCTTTAGTATCATATAAGTGTGCAGATCCGGTTTTCAATGCACCGGACGCTATGTATTATGTTCATAACTATACAAGGAAAGAAAACCATAACAAGTAGTCACTTTTAAAGCAAATCTTCAATATGGCAACATCCATTAGTAAAGCACAAACACCACTTTCGTGTCAACTCTGTAGTAATCAACGAGTGATTAAATGGAAATGTACTGAATGTGAATTGTTGATGTGTGATAATTGTAAAACCACCGTTCATTCGCGGATTAAGACTGCAGACAAACATAACATTATCACTATCCAAGAGGTAGGCAATGATTTATCAGAGCATCTAAAGGCGCTTCAGATTTCAAAAGTTTTTTCTACCGTGTTTAACACGTATACAACTAATGTGTCGGGAATGCACAAATTAATTTGCAGCACTGATGACATAATTTACTGTATGAGTAATGCAAATGGAGAATTGACTAATTTTTTAAAAGCCAAATTATTAAGAGGTTCCGTGAAAATATTAAAAAAGATGGATATTGAATGTGTCGATTTTGCTGTCAGTTTCAAGGAAAAAATAGTTTTTTTTCCCGAACCACGAAATAAACTAATGGCGGCGTCAACCAAAAAAACAAAAACGAAAACTGTCATGAACATCTCTCCACTTGTAATATCTGCGATTCATATTAGTAAACATAATGAACTTCTACTTGGCCTTCGAGAACAAGGCTCATTCTTCCCAATAACGGATTTTAGTACGAGACTCATTTCTGTATTTGGGACAGATTATAAACGCAAATCAACATTTGATCGTGATGGTACAGGGAAAAGGTTGTTTATTTTTACGAAAAGAATCACAACAGATTCAGCAAATAACATTTACGTACTCGACAGGATTGATGATGGTTTAAGACGGGGAAGAATAATGAGCATAGACAGAAGTGGTCGTAAAAGATTTGTCTATACCGGATGCACTTCTTTCAATACACAAGAAGCCGACTTTAATCCTGAGGATATCGTAGTTACATCGAAGGATACAACTATAATATCAGACTGTAACAATCATGCTTTACATGCTCTTAATGCGAATGGAGAATTGATAGGACTACAGATTACAAGTATCTTTGATATTTTATATCCATTCAGCTTAAGTATAGACAATGACGGGTTTTTGTTGATAGGATGCAACGAATATGACGCGAAGATACATGTTGTTAAGTTGATGTCATGTTTCCTTTGAAATTATACAATTTATATCAAAACCATTCGAATATTTGTTGTTTCTATTTAGCGTAAAAATAACAATGCAGAGGATAGATATACATGTCATGCGGAACATCTCATTCATACAGAGAATTAAAATTAAAAAAATAATATGAACCTTATTAAGTTGATTTCTAGAGAATCCGTGTTTTGTTTTATAACAAATTTATGCCGCTTTCATAGCTCCATAATACATGATACTCTAAACGTTGTTTCTCACATTGCATAACATATTTATATATGTACAAGACTTGTAATATTTTGTTGTGTATTTGAGTTAATGTCTTGTTAACATTCATTCAACATTTTAATTTATTCATATCGCACGTGATATTTCAATTTCTTTGAAGCGTGTCAGAGTTAAGCTATGGTAAAGACACCTTTTTGGTATTGAAAAAAAAACCATATCTTACAAAACATGTTTAACCCCGCCGCATTTTATGCGCTGTTCTAAGTCAGGAGCCTATGGCCTTTGCCAGTCTTTTTTGTTAGTTTTAGTTGATGTTTATGTTTAAGAGTTTAGTATGACGTCCATTTTTCTCAGAACTCGTACACGTTTTGATGAAGGAGCCTGCTGAGGTTCACCTCCGGGTGCGGTATTTTCTATTTGCATGGAAGTCCTACTGCTGTTTACTAGTCTTTTGTCAGGTTGTTGTCTCTTTGAAAGATTCATAATTTCCATTCTCAGTTTTATATGCAGTCTTAAAAGGTCCTAAATACGGCAGATCAGTATTGAGCCGGTAATTGGTACAACATGTATAGAGTAAAGGTATATGTATCATATTGTGGTTCATATTGTTCGAAATTAGCATTTTAAATGGCCAGTCTTCAATAAAATAATCAACTGGATGGAAATAATTTTATTATGAATGATAGATAATTCTGACAATAATAATAAAATATTCATCTGTACAACGCATGTACTTGCATACCTGTACAGAATAGTTAGACAATTTTGTGCAATTCTGTGATAGAAAATTATAAAAGTTATCAGTTCCCGAGGGTATCATCAGCTCAGTAGTTAGTACCTCGGTACTGACATGATTTAACAAACTTTTCTAAAACTGTCCGTTTATAAGTTTTGAAATTATTCAGACACTTAGGTTTCAACTCCCTCAGGCAATGTTGACTTTAGATGAATTTGCCTATTTATTTTAGATATTTTTGTCATATAGCTCTTCAACGGTTTCGGTACTTATACATCTTCGGATTTCAAATGTTTGGCTTTAAACGTTCCTCATGAAGGTATATCCAGAAAATCGTTTCGGACGCATAGAATTATAAAACGTGTTGTTTTCAATTTTTTATATAAAAAATAAAATAATGTTTTATTCGCTTTCGGTTTTCCATACAAATCAAAACTGTAAGCAATCATGTAAACCAGCTGATATAACATGTATAACTATATAGCCGACAGACAAATAAAGCTTCTGTCCAAGTAAGAAGTCTGTCAAATGTATACCGTGGTTATCGTTGGCTGCTGACTGTCATAATTGTTTTTCGTTTATTGTTTTGTAAGGAATCAGACCAGGATATTTTCTCATCAATCTGCGCTTATCAGAGGCTGGACACAACGTACAGATATATATGTTGCCATCCTTAAATCTGAATTAAACAACTATAATCGTAATAGCCAAACTTACTATACAACTAAATTAAATCGATATAAAGCCTTTCATATTAAGACGCAGACTCTGGAACAATTTATACTTAGCTATACAAAATTTAAGTTTTATCTATATCTTTTAAAAGTATTTGCAGTTAATATTTCGATAGAATCATAATTTATATACCATTAACTTTTCCAGTTTTGGTTGACTTTTACAAAGAAAGCTTCAAACTAAGATACCCATTGGTGACATTCGGCTGTTAGCTGCTATTTCGTCGGGTTGGTGTCTCTTTGATATATTCCTCATTTCCATTCTTAATTTTATGATATGTTGGGTTGATGTTTAGACGAGTTGTATATACATAATATACACAGACATGTATCACCACCATTGCTGGTGGTCCGATGGATAAATCTGTTGTAGAGTTGTCACTGACTCAGACGTACTTATAAATATAAATATTTTCTGTGACTGTATCTTGCATTAATTTGTAGGATCCTTTACTATAGATAATTGAGCTGTAACAATAACATCTCCATGCCTTATATATCATGTACTGTAGTACGCCGCTAGATTAAAACTGACAAGGAAAAGTCACCGAAAGCTGTATTTTGAAACCCAGGTGGTCGTGTGGTCTAGCGGGACGACTACAGTGCAGGCGATTTGGTGTCACGATATCTCAGTAGCATGGGTTATAAATCCGGTGAGGGAAGAACAGAAAAATTGCGAAAGCAAATTTACAGATCTAACATTGTTGGGTTGATGTTTAGACGAGTTGTATATATATATATATATTTTGATAAATAAAAAGTCCTTGGTACAGAAAATATAATTTATGATGTGATTTTTTGTGTTTTTTACTTTTAAATTATATATATATATATATATATATATGTGTATATCATGAGTATTGTTTGTCATGTGAGATTTTATAATTAACTTATTGAGTATCAATTTGGAAAATATTTGACGACTTTTTATGGTTTTTATTAATTTTAGTTTTATAAATTTCCGTACACATTTTTTTCTCATTCATAACCTATCATTTGACAATGTTACAGGTCAAGTTAGGGTTATTTTTGGACAATTGATGATGCAATCTTAGTTTTTTTTCCTGAAAAACAATTTCTGGTTATAAAATTTTGTCAACAGAAAATTTACAGATCTAACATTGTTGGGTTGATGTTTAGACGAGTTGTATATATATATATATATTTTGATAAATAAAAAGTCCTTGGTACAGAAAATATAATTTATGATGTGATTTTTTGTGTTTTTTACTTTTAAATTATATATATATATATATATATATGTGTATATCATGAGTATTGTTTGTCATGTGAGATTTTATAATTAACTTATTGAGTATCAATTTGGAAAATATTTGACGACTTTTTATGGTTTTTATTAATTTTAGTTTTATAAATTTCCGTACACATTTTTTTCTCATTCATAACCTATCATTTGACAATGTTACAGGTCAAGTTAGGGTTATTTTTGGACAATTGATGATGCAATCTTAGTTTTTTTTCCTGAAAAACAATTTCTGGTTATAAAATTTTGTCAATTTCTGTATACCGTCATTTTTGTGGTGTTTCAAGTATACTTCCAAATGGCAAATTGTTCGGTTTCCTATTTCTTGAGATTTTATGATAAAATTTTAGTCTTCGCCTTAACATACTAATTCCTGGTTATAAAACTTTGTCAGTTTCATATACAATATTCCTGTTTATGATGTTTGAAATTGCGTTATATTGCTATGACAGATTTTGTTGTGTGTGGTTACTTTTATTATGAAAATTACCAAGTATGATTTTTTTTTTCATTAGAGAATATGCTTTTAACTCCAACTCATAATTTTGCACCAATTTTAACTTGGCTGACTGTAATTATATCAAATATGATAACACCCTGGACACTTAAACTCCAAATTACTTTCTGTTGCAATTTAATTGATGTTTAACATTTTATGCAAAAGCTGACTGAACTATAAGACACATCGTTCGATAACTGTAGAAAAAAAGATGAATAATCGGTGACAGTATTACCATGTGGGTGATGATTCATTGGACGCAAGTAACGTTTTTTCTCCGATGGAGAGTTACAAAGCCGCTTAAAATTAAAAATCGGGGACATATAATTAGTACATCCCATAACGAATATTGGTAACAACAAGACTTTTTTCTGTTGTCTAAAATAACCTTCCATCTTCTCAGAAGACTGATTCTCGCCATGATTGCCAAGATTGATAACCTTGTCAAATATTTTGAAAATAATGAAACACTGCAACGTTAATTAACGATGGAAAACAAAGTGATTTATCATTTCAATCGATATGAACAATCAGTGCCCAAACATGTACATGTATAAGGGCACAAAGTATTTTATATGTATGGGACCCCATGTGTGACGTTTTACACAATAAAAGAACTGAAGTGCTGATATGATAGAAATCCTTGATATGTTGTTTTTTTTACCATAATTTAAATGACAATTTTTGGATATTTTAAATGTTCTTGTTACTAATTTTTAAAACTAATATTACAAAAAGAAAGAAGCTTAAACAATAGAGGTGATAATCAGTTCACGAAATGGAAAAATAACAATCTGAATAAAACTATAAACTCACTCCTAATATAATTAATATTTATTTATTTCAGCTGTTCACACTAACAAACAGTACAAAAGACACGAAAAATACCAAGGGGTCTATGAAAACGCAATGAACTCAGGTAATTCGGAAAGGTTAAGCAGATTGTATTTGAATGTGTTTATGAAACACAAACGAAAATTTTGACAATAATTATCAAAGCACAAAAAAAAACTACCTATTTTGGCACTTGATTAGTAACGCTTTATTATCGATAGTCTTATCCTTCTTTGCAGAAAAATCTAGAAGTCATTTTTTTTCATTTTTTTGTACATAAAGTATCGGTAAGGATGTTTTTAAGCAAATTGGTTTGCCGCTCTGATGATATATTTTCCTCATGAGTAATATTAATGATGGACAGATATATCATTTCAAAAATGCAAAATTATTAAAAGGTTCCGTTAAAGTATTACAAAAAAATTGACAATGCATGTAATTGCGGACAAAAACAATCATGCTTTACATGTTCTTAATACAAATTGGGACTTAATAGGAATGCAGATTATAAAGAACCTGGATATTTTTTTCCATACAGCTTATGTATTGACAATGAAGCATTTTATTTGCACAGTTTTTGTTTCAGGTAAACATAATAAGACATCGGATAGATGTAAAAATGTAAAATATATAGAATATATAAAAAATTATAAATTATGAGCCGTATTTAGTTGAAATTTAGTTTGTATTGTTGGATTTGTAACAACTGGTCAATGCATTTTCTGAATAGATTTATTTAAAATTCAGCTCCGATAAAGTAAATGTAAACAGCTAGTAAATATTTGAAAATTTGACTGATAGACCTGCGTCTGACCGGTATTATCACATGTACAAGAGTATTACATTTTTAGAATTAGCTAGTTCAAAGTAGGGTGAAGGGAGTAAAATCTTAGGGATTTTTTTTTGTTGCATTTCAGAGTTTCTGTTGTTCCGTTTTTTTCATCATATAGTTGATGTGTTTCCCGGTTATGAATCAGACCGTTTTTTTGCATTAAAGGGATAATTCGCGATTTTTCACTTTTCATCTTATTATGTTCATAATACCATAAAAACATATTCACCAAGTTTTATTTCGATATGAAAAGTAATAAAGGAGAAAATTGGGAATTATTAATTTTATTTTATCAAACTTCCTGACTTATGTGACGTAGTTTAAGTCTTTGGGCATGCCGGGAGTGAAATTAATCTCATTTATGTCTTGTTCGTTAACCATATAATAACGCTATTTAAAGCGCATCGACGACTTTTGGTGTAGCTATTAACCCAAGAAAAGTAAGTGATAGCCATGCAACTTTTTAAATTAAATTGTAGGATTCAAGTGTGGATTTTTTATACGAATTCTAGTAATTAAAGTAAATAATACAATAGAACATTTTTATGATTTTTTTTCTTCAAACACTTTAAACAAACATATGAAACTGACACGATCGATAGTGTATTAAAAAATACATGTTTGTATTCTGAACTTTTTGCTTCATTCCAGAAAACATTTTCACTTGCTTGTACTGTGGAAATTAAATGTGTATTAATTTGTGACACTTAGTGAATGTTGAATGCGTAGTTAAACTCAAGGTAATTAAAAGATTAGCATTATGTAATTCTAATCTTTTGATCTTCATTCAGTGACACCTACTAAGGCGTCACGGTTCAGCATTTCAGGTGTGAACAACATTTCGTATGAATGATATACGGGAGTCAGTTATAGTTATACACACAGAAATGTAAGAAAAAGAATTAAAATGAATTTACAGGAGAAATAAGGTCGCACAATAACTGGATAGCTGTTGTATATTTTTATATATTTTGCATTAAGCTCACTTTTAAATGAATTATGACTTCTGATTAGTTTTGTAACGATAAAATACTGAATTATTTTAATTGAATAAATTCATAAATAAAAATAGCCTTCTAAACACGAGTGTATGAACTAAAAATTGTACCTTTTTAAATTAAAATCGTCAACCTTTAATATTTCAAACAGATTGCAATTATATAATTTAGTCCATCCAAAGCGATCTTTATTTACCTATTTAGGAATTAATGTTCTTATCAAAATATTTTAAATCTCACAACGCATGCATGAATACTTCAGCTATTTGAAAAAAAAAGATGTTTTAAAAAATTGACAGGAAATTTAAGGATCCTCTTGGAATGGAATCGAAAAATTACGAATAGAATTTCTTTTCAGGTGTGAAAAACGTCAACCAAATTTATTCATAATCGGGAGCGTCCTTATATTAAAATAGTCTTCTTCTCACAACAAATAATACTTTAGCTATTTGACCAACGATGTTTAAAAAAAAGACAACGAATTTAATGTCATCTTAATTTCCCTATTTTTGAATGTAATTATAATTCTGTTCAACTGGCAAGAATACCCCTAAAGCGGACAAGCAGTTTATTCTTTAAATTGCTGTCATTGAATATCAAGAAAGAAAATAATTCCCGAAATCAATTTGAAACTTTAATACTCAAAAGTTTTCCTAGAAAATATTCACATCCCTTGGGGTTTATTAGTGTACGTCCAGTTGCATATGTTTTACATGAATGTCGGAACAATTGTGATGATGTCGAATTTCTTCCTTTATTGGAGAACGATCTAATTGATATATATACATTTGTGATTTTATCATGCTCATAACTTCGATGAACCGAAGCAAGTTATTATATCGACCTGTATTTAAATCAAATTGGTCCTCTACTTCTTCTTCTTCTTCTTCTTCTTTTGGTATACAATAGTCTATCGAATTCGATGATTACATACTGTTGGTATTCGTGGACAAGTCTATATACAAAACTGTTACCCCAATTTACACAAAATGTATGTTTCTTTCTTATGTTCAATGTATACATGTATATATTTTAAATTGCGATATAGCTCCGTAACTTTCTATCCAGGCGTAGAATGAATCGTCGACAAGTGCGTACATTTGTTTTAAATCAATATTTCTGGTATGTTCCAATCTGTCCTTTACTATTGACAACGAGTATATATTACATTTTCCCAAATTAAACCTTGGGAAAAAAAATGTAAATAGATTTTTATTTTATCAAATTTTTATTTTTTTGGTATTATTTATATTTTTATAAATAATATTCTTTACACCAGTAATGTTATTTATAAACAAGCGTATGAGTTTAGTAATGACTAGTATGTTATATCACTTTCGGACACGCAAGACAGAGATGTATATTATACACCTGATAGTTCAAAATGGAGAGTTATAAGTTATCAGCCGTGTACACTGATCAATACCTACAGAAGTGAAACGATGCATGAACTTGCAAGCCCGACAGGAAATCGCTTGAATACCTGGACGTGTCACCTCACACCCCTCACAATACCTTTGGGAGTAATACCTTTAGTCATGCTGGTGATCAGATAGGGAAGATCCGAATTTATTTGAATAACATTTATTACTTTAAAGAATTATAAACGAATTAGATTTACGAAAACAGATTTCACGAAACACTTATTTATGATTTAAACTTTGACTTTTTAACTAATTCCAATATTAACAGTTTAAAAATAACAGACTGCGGTTATTTAAAAAAATAAGAACATTTTCCGTATCAAGTTAGTTTGTCAGATAAAACAACCGTACGATTGACAAGATATCGACACGCAATTACGACTACATCGGTTACTGTAGTTTTGGTCCTTTGTGGTTTATAGACATATCGGGATTTTTCATCGGGGAAGACGACAAAATGGCGGAACGCAGAGAATTGTTACTCTAAATTTAAAATTGATGGTGATCTCTTATCTAGCGGAATAAAACTTTAATATCTATAAATTTGATCATTTCTATATAGAATGGACATAATATCAATTTTTGATTTTTTTGCGAAGTTTCCCTTTAATTCGGGTTAATCTGATGATAGATTATATGTACCTTCACCTTTTAAATGTCTGAGAGTACAAGTTTTGACAGAACCACAGTTTGCATATCATTAAATTAACCTTTTTTGGATGATCTTTTTACAAAGAAAGCTTTAATATATATCAAAAGCAGTGCTTGTTATGTGCAATTTTAAATATTTTAAATGATTTAGTATAATTGATGAAAATTTTACTTGAATTACATTGACAAATTTCTGGTTTATTGTTTTCGGAGAATTAAGTATAAATTATTTCAGTATTTTAGTCAAATAATAATAATTTTATCAATTTCCGTATACAATCTTTTGTTTTGTTTAAAATACCATTTGACATTATTTCAGGTTTCCTATTTTTGAAAAAAATTGATGATTACATTATAATGTTTTCCTAGAAAAAAATTCTGGTAATGAAATTTTGTTGGTTTCCGTAAACAGTCATATTTGTGGTGTTTTAAGTACAATTTACATGTGAATAATTGTTTGGTTTCCTTTTTTTGGAGATTTTATGATTACATAAAAATTTATGGTTATGAACAGATGAAATTATGTCAGTTTCATATACAATTATCATATTTATGATGTTTGAATTAGAGTCATATTGCTTTATGTACAGTTTTAAATACAGAATTTGTGTATATCTAATAAAGATTCTTTACTACAGTCTGTATCATCAACCCTGTATCACTTACCCCGTATTGCATTGCTAAATCCTCACCGCATACCATGTATCGCACACTCCTTTTGCGTGACGTCATATATATCGAATGACGTCAAATTTGGACCTATGACGTCCAGTTGCCGTATATCCTGGCAGTGTACGAAATGCAATTCATCAAATAAGCGTCGGCTACTGCTGTTAGCGGAGCACCATCTAGATTAGAAGGGGCTGCGAGGGCAAGATAGAAAAGAAATTGAGAGGTCAGATTATTTGTATATGTCATGTGGAATATCTCATTAATATAGAAAATCAAATTATAATTTTTCCGATAATAAGTTGATTACCAGAGAATCCGTGTTTTGTTTCATTATAAAAACCAATGCATGCAACTTTTAAGAAACTTCATAGCTCCATACTGAAAACTGTATATGACATCGCATAACATAAATGTACATCAATTGTTAAGCTATAGTTTTAAGCATATACATAATCTCTGTTTATTGGGCTCTGTTAAACCTTAACAATTGTCGCCATATTACGAAGTCGGACTTTTTGTGCATCTTTGTTACATATTTGTTTGATTTTATAGTGGTTAATATTATAACACAATATTGACTGCTGTATTCCTATATTGACATTTTTTACCTATTATGTCTGTTTGTTTTGTCACACATTGTTGTCTATATAATGGAATTTGATGCGACTTTGATACACGTCAGAAGTTTAGCTAGCTGTAAAACCAGGTTCAATCCACCGTTTTTCTACATAAGGAAATGCCTGTTCCAAGACATGAATATGACAGTTGTTATCCATTCGTTTGATGTTTTCAGCTATTGATTTTCCATTTGATGAGGGATTTTCCCTTTTTAATTTTCTTCGGAGTTCAGTATTTTTGTGATTTTACTTTCTGCCTGAAAGCTTTGCATATTGTAAAGACACCTAGTATACTTTTCACCAACTTGATTTTCTTAATTTCTGAAATATTGATATTCTATATATGTAATAGATGATAACAACAGTAATGCATATAGTATACAGAAAGCACTGTCAGTGTAAAATGCACTTTTACAACACTGTTTTAACATGTTTAATTTTTCTAATTTTTGTACCCTTTCGCATGATTTTCCGAAGGAATTTCTTTTTGTAAGAAAATAAGTAAGATCACACTAAAGCAAAACAAAGCTGTTTACAAAATACATAATTTGAAAGAAGGTCAAGCTTGTGCTCGGTACTACGAGAAAGAGGCTTACTTTTAAAGGAACTGAAGGAGATAAACTAGTTTCTAGGAAGTTGTTAGAAATTTTCAACTGAAGTATATACACTTGTTTCTAGGCCGTTGTTATTGATTTTATGATAAATCAGATTATCCACTTCATAAATTCAAGGGGGGAATCTACGTCATCACGCAGGGTGTCGGCGATTGAAATTGGACCACCATCTAGTCGCTTCAAGGTAAGAATTTTACTTATAATGCCAGTTGTATGAGGGTTATGATTATACAAAATAGTACACCAAAGACTATATAAAGTAGGAAAATAAATGAGCCATCGCTCAAAATTATTGGTTATCTCAATTTTGTAAACACTTCGATACCACTTTTAGGAATTAGGTCAAACATGCAGGATATCGGCAAAATTTTTCATAACAACATCTTGATTATCAAGACCGCCTACTTTATCAACAAATGAACATGTCCGAATTCTTTATTGTACTCGGAAAAATACTTGTTACTCACAAATATCCGTCATTATGGTCGAAAAACGTCTTATTTAAAAAAAAATGGAAACAGGATGTCGGCAACAAATCGAATATCGAAGGATGTCGGAGACACACCAATAAATTATTAATGTAATTGTCCTTTGATTTTATCAACCATTATGAAGATACGATAAAAAAAAACCAACAGTATTAGTGTTCCTTGCTTGCTTCCATTTCATGCACTCAATTTCAGAATTAAATTTTTGTAAATATTCGAGAGAAAAAAAAGTTTAGGAAGGTGAAAATCTTATTTAGTTTCAGTTAAGCACAGGGGTCATTTATTTGGGCCAAGTCTTTTTGATACTATATAAATATACATGACATTTCATCTGGTCCTACATTTACCGGGTGTTTAATAAAGGCAACAGTAGTATACCGCTGTTCGAAATTCATAAATCGAGAAATAAAAACAAATCCGGGTTACAAACTGAGGGAAACGCATCAAATATAAGAGGAAAACTACGACACAACAGAAATACAACATTAAAATGTAACAAACACAGAAACGAACTATTATATAACAATGGCAATTTTCCTGACTTGGTACAGGACATTTTAAGAAAATAAATGGTGGATTGAACAATCGTATGTATGGTCCTGTTGGTCCTTTATCGTGACCTTTGACCAAGTCTACTGGCGGTTTTGTTGAAATTTCTTCAGTAAGGGGACGACCATTTGATTTTCGGGGGGGGGGGGGGGGGGGGGGAGGGCAGGAGGATTTTGAAAATAAATAACTCAGCCTTGATAATCACAAAAATAAATGGTTTGTTCTGTGGTAGTTTGAAAATAAATTACCTGACTTGCAATGTTTCGAAAATGAATAACTCAGCAGGTCTAATCGAAAGTATGAGATGGCATCAGATTCTTTTAAAACAGGAGTTACAACCAATATTTAATACTATGAATGCAGTTGGGAATATAAAAGATTCATTTCTGCAGAGGAGGAGGATTCATTCTGATTAAATGGTACATGATGACTTGACTATACATGTATTATTTATAAGAAACAAATCATTTAAAAATTGTCTGTTTTCGAATATCATAATTATAGTTGTGAAAATGAATAATCAGTCCCTTGCTTTAATGAAAATGAAAAATCTTGCTTCAATAGTGCAGAAAATGAATAATCTGTCCTCTTAGTTTACAAAAATAAAAATAACCGATCAAAAACAAATCCTCCTGCCCCTCCTCCAGAATATCAAATGGTCGTCCCCTAATTGACAATGGGTGAAACTTAATATTTTTGGCAGGCGTTTTTATATGATGACAAATGAGGATTTGCATGGTTTTGATTTTTTTTAAGAATGGCGGTTTAGTGGGTTGGTCAACATCAGGTTGTATTCGCGATCGTTTCCGCCTGCACAAGTTTAAGTTTGATTTGCGTCTTGTCATGACCATTAGTTTTAACTGAAAAAATAAGAAATTAGATCTAGTCAAATGTTGAATAACATATGTGTTTAAAATAGTATATGATGTGTCCCCAACATCCTTCGATATTCGATGTGTTGCCGACATCCTTTTTCCATTTTTTTGAAAATAAGATGTTTTTCGGTCAAAATGACGGATATTTGTGAGTAGCAAGTATTTTCCCGAGTGCAATAAAGAATTTGGACATGTTCATTTGTTGATAAAGTTGGCGGTTCTTGATAATCAAGATGTTGTTATGAAAAATTTTGCCGATATCCTGCATGTTTGACCTAATTCCTAAAACTGGTATCGAAGTGTTTGCAAAATTGAGAAAATCAATAATATTGAGCGATGGCTCATTTATTTTCCTACTTTATATAGTCTTTGGTGGACTATTTTGTATAATCATAACCCTCATATAACTGGCATATGAGTAAAATTCTTACCTTGAAGCGACAAGATGGTGGTCCAATTTCAATCGCCGACACCCCGCGTGATGACGTAGATTCCCCCCCCCCCTTTGAAATTTAAATGACAGATAAAATAACATATATACTAAACCCAATTTCACACATTCAGGTAAATAAGCTAGGATTCTTTTTAAAACAGTCTATTGAACTGAGGACAGGGGACTCTTAAAATATTTACTTTTATTGTGTATATTAATGATCTTGCTGTTATTTTTTATTTTCATTTTGTTATGTTGTGTCACATACTATAAATAGGTAGTTTTTTGGCAATAAAGATTTGAATTGAATATATAAAACTTCCAATGAATAAATAAACGTGTTAATTTAATCCACATTTTAATTCATCTATGTCGCACATTATATTTCTATTTCTCGGAATCGATTCAGAGCTAAGCTATGGTATAGACAAGTGTCCGGTGTTCAAACAAACATATTTTTTATATATTTATTTTCAAATAAGGCAGATGGGTTTTTTATTCTTTTGTTAAAAAAGTATTTTTTCTGCACACAAAGACCTTTGCCGGACATTGATATATTAATAAGAATGAAAACAACTGAATTTAAATAAAGAATTATGGCGCGTCACCAGTGCATTATCACGGATAGAGGTGTTATATTTTAATTTTAATATCATTTGCATTACCTCCCTTTGTCCTGGTATTGGTATGAAGTATACAGAGTAATTGTAAATAGTTCGTGTTGTTTATTCTTTAGTTTTCTATATTTGTGTTATGTGTACTATTGTTTGTCTGTTTGTCCGTCATTTTTGGCGATGTCAGTTTATTTTCGATTTATGAGTTTGACTGTCCGTCCCTCTGGTATCTTTCGTCCCTCTTTCACATATAATTTTTAAATATTGTGATTCATTTTGTTCGAAATGTCCATTATTTTTAAATGATCAACGGCCAATAAAACAATCAACTGAATGGAAATAATTTTATTATGAACGATAGATGATTCTCACAACAATAATAATAAAAATATACACATGTACAACGTATGAACATACACACATGTACAGAACAGTTGATTGAAAATAACAATTGTTACAACGTATATACAAAAATAAAATCATGTTTTATACGTTTTCAATACGCATCAGAAAGGTAAGCAATGTTATAAACCAACGATTAAAACATCCGTAAGAATATTAATATAAAAAATAAGAGTTAATTTGACAAAAAATTGGCATGCTCCATTGACAAAAAATATAAAATTGCAAGACTTTAACGTAATGTTTGTTTATTTATAAGCAGTATTTAAGTTGCCAGCTTAATTTCAAAATAAGATTTTTTTCTAAGAAGATGAATTGCTGATAGACGACGATTTGCATTTAGGATATTTGACGGATTCATTGAGGAAAAGAGGAAAATGAAAAAACCTTCAAAAAACATCTCTCTCTCTCACACACATAGACCAAAAAACAGTAAAAAAAAATAAAAAGAAAAGAAGAAAAAGCGTGAATAAACTCCGAAAAATCAAGAAAAATAAAAAAAAATGAATATTTGCTTCTGACGACATTCATCATACTTTCTTATTTATATACAGAAAAAAAAGATAAGTTTCCCTTCACTTAAGTATGTCAAAATTTTTAAACCTTATTAGTTCCTATCTTTTTGATACCTGTACATTTAAATCTACCTTATTTGCTAAACAAAAACACAATAAATAGTTAACTTTATGTTTTAATTTCTAAAAAAAAAATCAAGTTGAAACCATTCCAACAACAATGCACAAAAAATCAATGACTTTTTACTTTTAAGGCCATACAAAACATCCTTAAATTACTTTAGAATTTATTTTAATCTTATTCATTCTTAAGTTTTTATATCAATCACGTGATAAATTATAAAAAATAACTGCAAATCAGACATGACAAGTTTTCCGCTCTATGCTCTATACGTAGTAATATTTCGAAGTATTAAAGGTAAGAAAGGAGTCAAGAGTTGCATGTCGATGTGTCGAAACTTTTATTTTTAGCCGTAATGTAATGACCTACATACACTGTCTGCTAATATTTATGAGAAAAAAAAACTTTAAATTTGATGAGGAATAAAACGAAGAAACGCTATTTTACTAACATTTCAAAAATCAAATTAATGGGAACATAGTGAAACGACATAGTAGCTTCATTTATTGGTTTCAGATACAAAAAAAGAAACCCTTTCCTTAATTTTAGTTACTGAGCATATATATTTTCGAATCTGTATGCCCTGTCGAAATCTAAAAGTGACGACGTATCTTCATTGCAAATGGTAAACGAAAATTAAAGATTTTTATGATATCGATATGGAGATCTAAAATCTTTGAAAAAAAACTTAACAAATCTTCGGTCGCACAAAATGTCGACTATGACACTGTTGAAATGATGTTTATTGTAATTTGGTCACATTTTTGACTAACCAAAAAAACATCATACATTAAAAGATTTGAAAATAAAATGTACTTATATTAAATTTTAGAAAAAAATATTTCTGCTATTTCATACTAGATTCTTACAATTGATGCATATATCAGTAAGGATTTAAAAATCTTTTGTTCCTGACACACGGATTTCCGGAACAATTCCAACCCCCTCATCGTACTTGTACTTGTACTGTTGACTTAACATTTTCAACCTTATAAGCCCATCATTTCAATCATTTGGTCCATCATTTGAGCGCGTCGTCCTCCAGGTGCCATCGGTCCTCCTGCTCCTGCTCCCCCTGCTCCGGCTCCACCTGCTGCTCCTCCTGGTGGGACATCTCCCGGTTCAGGGCCTACACCAAGAACTCCAGCCCATTCCGGAGTCATAGTTTGTGGACCCCTTGGACGCCATGGATCAGCAGGACCTGCTCCATAAGGACGGGCATATGGATCAGCGGCATATGGTTGGGCATACGGATCCTGATAGGCACCAGCAGCTCCACCTGCTGCTGGATCCATTCCAGCTCCAAGGCCGCGACCACGTCCCCCTCTACGACCACCTGGAGGTACATCTGGAGGTTCCGGAACTAAACCAAGCATCTGAAGAACTTGTTTTGTCATTGCTGCTTCCATTGCTCTCTGAATTGGATCAATAGTAGGACGTGGAGGTCTATTATATGCAGATGCCGCTCCTTGTAAGGAGACTTGTGGTTGTGTCATCGAATAACCGGTTTGTCCTTGACTTAAATAACCAGCTTGTGGGTATTGTTCTTGTCCTGTGGTACCGGCTTGTGGGTATTGACCTTGACCTAAAGTAGCAGCTTGTGGGTATTGTTCTTGACCTGTGGAAGCGGCTTGTGGGTTTTGGCCTTGACCTGTAGTAGCAGTATGTGAATACTGTGCTTGACCCGTAGCAGCGACTTGTGGGTATTGTCCCTGACTTGTAGAAGCAGCTTGTGGGTATTGGCCTTGACCTGTGGAAGCGGCTTGTGGGTACTGTCCTTGACCTGTAGAAACGGCTTGAGGATACTGTCCTTGACCTGTAGAAGCAGCTTGTGAATATTGTCCTTGACCTGTAGAAGTAGCTTGTGGATGTTGTCCTTGGCCTGTCGTAGCAGTATGTGAATACTGTGCGTGACCTGAGGTAGCAGTGTGTCCGTATTGAACTTGTCCGGCACCTTGTGCAGTGTTTTGTGCGTATTGTCCTTGATTGGTGCCATAAGGCTGTTGATACCTTGGTCTTCGTCTAGGTGGCGGTAAACCTAAAGGTCTGCGAAGCTCAGGGAAAATGTTCATCAAAGCAACATGGACAGAGCCACGTATATGTTTAGGATTAATTCCCATTGAGTTTATCAAATCAGGACCAGTTGTATATAAAACTGTAAACAAATCTTGCTTAGTTGGAGCCATAGATTTAATCATTTTCAACATAACAGCCCTTGATATAGGATCCACATCCCGTGGGGATAAATCTTCAGCATAGTAAATTATTGGCGGTGGAGTAGGAGCCGGTGGGGTAGTTGTCGTAGGCATAGGAGTGGTCGTGGTTGGTATTGGAGTTGTCGTCGTTGTGGGTGGCGCTGGCGTTGCAGCAGGTGGTGGTTGTATATAACCTTGCTGTTTCATTAACTGAATAAGCGCCTCCATTCCAGTCATAGGCTGATTTGCTGTTTTGGCCGTTGGTCCCTTTCCCTGTAAAGCATCCCAGTCAACGTTTACCATTCCCCCAGCAGCCATTTCCTGGATGGTTCGAGGTTTAGTTGTCATCTTCATTTGATTTTGAAATGTTTGTTCTGTCTGTGGAGGTGCATTGAAAGTATTAAGAGTATTGTCTGTAAACTTTTGGTTATTAGCAGAGCTTACAACATCTTGGTATGTTTGTTGTATTTCTACTGTATTTGCAATTGGTGTATCTTGGTATGTTTGTTGTATTTCTACTGTATTTGCAATAGGTGTAGCGATTTCTACAGTTCCACTAGCTGAACCTAAACTTCCGCCTTGTATGTTATTTGCAGAGGAAGATTGTTGATTTATTATGTCAGCAATTTGTTGATTGGTAAAACCACCAGATTGCATAGCTGTGTTTTGTGAAGTTAAAGTCGCCATTAAATCTACAAAGTTCTGGTTCATTGATGGAGAGTTCTGGGTTGCTGGTACATCAGTCATTAAACCAGTTCCACTTCCGGAATTTATCAGGGATGACGAACCGACTGCATCATTCCATGTTATAGGTGAAACTGTCGTAGGAGGTACATTGTTCCATACATTGGGTGTTCCTGTCGTTTGAGAATTATACATGTGATTGAAGAAACTCATTGAGGCCCCGCCCACTGCATCAACAACTGGTGGGTCGGTTGTTGTCGGTTCAGTGGTCGTTGTAGTTGGTATTGTTGTTGTTGTCGGTATTGTCGTGGTCGTCGGTATTGTTGTCGTCGTTGGTGGTGGTGGTGGAACTGTCGTCGTGGGTGGTGGTGGTGTTCGAACAGTTGAAGGTGCAGGTTTCGGCGTGGTTGTCGTCGTTGTTTTTCTGGTAGTTGACGTGATTGTAGTTGGTGGTGGTGCTAATTTTGCTGTTTTTACAACATCCACCATTTTTAACTCCTTGACGTGACTAGCTGCTGAAGGAGTTGCTGGTATGTTTCTATCCACGTTCTGTTGAATCCTTCTTATTGTTGTTTTGACAGATGACACACCAGGTTGTAACTGTGGACTATTTTTAATCTTTTGCATTAAATCAGCCATAGTCAACATCATATTTTCAATTAAGACTTGTGATTTCGCTTGCATTCCAAGAGAAGCGCGTGGAAGTTTGACAGACTGTTCTTTTATCGTTGCTTGTATTTCATTTTTAATTCCTTGGGCACTATCTTTACCCTGTTTGACAACGGTATCAACGGTTATTTTCTGGTCTAAGTTCTCCTTGAACCCATTATATGATCCTGGTGCAACGTTTTCAACCAATTTAGGAACTTGTTGTGGTGCGTTTATAACAACAGATTGTTTTGTTGTACCTGTAGTTACACCAGTTGTTATCATAGTTTGTTGTAGCGTCGGTTTTGTTTTAGTTGTTGGTGGTTCTGTGACAATCTGTGCAGCATTAATTGTTGTTCCGTCCGTAACTACAGCCTTTACAGTTGTCGATGAAAGATCTTCAACTACTGCACCGTATGAATTTTGTTGAATACTGTCAACTGCGGATCCAAGGACTGGTCGATGAGTTGACAATCGTTCGGTGGTTGTAGGTACAGCTGTAGTTGTAACTTTGACAGGCTTTGTTACTGCTCCTCCTAGCTTTGTAGATTCAACAGGTGCTTGGGAAGTTGTTGATGTCTGGGTTGTTGTCTTGGCATCTGTTGTACTTGGTGTTGTTCGTGTTGTTGTGCCGTCTGTGAAAGGTATTTCAGCCCAGTCATAATAACCTGGCGTTGCCATTCCTGACAATTGTGTCCACAAACCGCTATTACCCATGATGCCTTGATTGTTAAATTGTTTTGTTCCATGTAGCATGACTGGTTGTGTCAGCAGCTGATCACTTGGTGCTACTGTGACCCAAGTAGGATTTGCTTCCACCCATGGACCTTGCGTTGTCGTAGGTGGTAAAGGCTCAAACATAGATTGGAGAGACCATGTATTCGTCCCTGAGAGACCTGATAGACGAGGTTCGACTGTTTTGACTTGATTTGTCCCCGCCCCTGATAGACGAAGTTCGACTATTTTCTCTTGCTTTGGCTGCGGTTGAACACTAGTTGTAGTGCTAGGTGCTTTGGTAGTACTCACAGCAGCTGTTGATGTTGTGTCAGCTGTTTGTTCAACCCAGGAAGCAACATTGCTGGTCGTGTCAACAAAACCACTAACGATGCCATGATCAAACATAGACATTCCCTCTAAGCCCTGATATTGTTGGTTGTATGTAGAATAATCCATAGTAGGGTAGGCAGTTGGCTGCATCATTCCTGTAAACTGTGACATGGAAGGATTGTATTTACCAGGATTCGCCAAATTACCAATACTATCTGTTATATGATGTGACAACAATGTACCCGATGTGAAATCATTTACAGCATTGGCAAATGCTATATTGTTTAGATCAAACTGAGAAGTCGGTTGTGTGTTAGTTTCCGGAACGGTTGGTGGTTGCTTCTGGTCAGGAGACTGGTTTACGTTTATAACTTTCCATTCCTGACCTTGAACTGGCGATTGGGATTCAGGCGCAGGGGGTAATGATAAAGACAATGACGGCGCTGACTGGTGACCGTTTACAGTTGTTTTAGTGACATCCTGGCCTCCTGTAGCAGAAGTTTTACCTCCTGCAATTGATGTGCTTAGACTTCCGGTAGCACTCGGATTTTCAGCGGCTGGTACCACTTGATTGCTAGATAATGTTGAGTTAACGTTTCTTTTAGCACGTGACAGTTCAATTACTTGGGCATTGCCATGTAAAGTACCGGGATCCTGTGTTGGCAATACGGCATTTGATTGGTCATTATTTTGAACGGAAGTTGTCATCCCAATATAAGGAAGATTAATGACGTCTTTTGTAACAACTTCCTTGTTACCTAACGAACTTGTATCGATTCGTTTCGTATTTGCGGGTAATACATTGACAGAATCAACAACAATATTATTGGTCTCCATTTGTAAATTCGACTTCGTCTCGGTGACTAAATTTGCAATTGATACCGGAACTCCATATAAGGATTGAGACTCGGCTTGTATTGTTGGAATACTGAATTCGTTTGTCACTTCATTAAGAGTATTTTTGAGTGAGTTATATCCCCTTGGTAAAATAGAAATGTCAGCACAGTTATATATTTCAGTTTGGTCTCCACAGCCGACTTGACTGCTTCCATTTGCACATTTCCCCCAGTGGAGAGCTAAAAAAGACAATAGATGTTTAATTAATTCATGGTATTTCTACGTTATTTTACTTTTCTGGGTCGTTGAGTAGAATAAAATCATCAGGACATAAATATGACAACAAGAATCACCAACAAAACTGTGCATTACAACAGAAATTAAATATGTACTACTTTCCAGTATGTTCTTTTTTGAAACAAAAAGGCATTTTGAAAAGAATTCCGTTCAGATCGGTGCAAGTGTCCGTCTTAAACTTACAGTGAGGAGAGATGTTGTGTTTTTTTTTGCACCGTGTTGAAAGCCTCGTTGTGACTTTGATCTGAACAACAGCAAAACAGGGTGATGTTCCTTTGCTTTTTTGTGTTTTTTTCTTTCCATGTATTGATTTTGTTTCATAGATGGATACTGCACATGGTTTTTTTTTTCATTACATAGTTAACAAGTCAGTGCTGTTATTTTCATTTCAGTGTGGAACAATTATGTTGTTTTGGAATTCTTAATAGTATTCTAAATGACAATATGTAACCTTGCACACAGTGAATTCGTGACATATAAGTAGACCTTGTCCTTTTTTGTAGAAAAATATCCTTTTATTTGAATAATAAGTGTGAATGTTAGCTCTCATAAAACGGTAATGGGTTTATTATGTCGAATCATAGAAATTCTTGTATTGGCATTTAGTATGATTTTATGGTAAATGTGTCTATTCGTGTTACTCATCGTTCAAGTACGCGTGTTCGGCAATGAGAATCACAAAAAAATAAAATAAAAACAATAATAAAATTGAGAATGGTAATGAGAAATGTGTCAGGGTAACAAGCCTTTCGTTAGCTCCACTTTAACTATGATGTTATGTATCTATTAATTATTCATTTACATTTGTAATGACTTCTTATTCTAACTATTATAACTTATAGAATTCTAAGTAGCAGGCAAGCGAGGTATTTAATTTGAATGATTTAAAAAAAAAAGAATAACTGAGCAAATGTGAATGTCTCAATAAAATTGAGAATGGAAATGGGGAATGTGTCAAAGAGACAACAACCCGACCATAGAACAGACAACAGCAGAAGGTCACCAATAGGTCTTCAATCTATGTCTGATTGATTGGTAGTTGGTTGCTTAACGACCAGTGGCAACGATTTCATGCATGTTCAGGACGAGAACACGTTAACATTGAATATAAAAGGTAGGTCTTGTAATAGAGGCCATTCGGGATGAAGTTCGGGGAAATTTGAACTGCCAATGGAACATAAGGATATATTGGATAAGGATAGAAATTATGCCACCTACAGAGCCCTTAAAGAGTTATTGCAAGGGTTCTGAACGTGTCACTCCCTTTACTAGAGGCATCGCATTTAACGTCACCATTCTGACCGGACGTGGCTACAAACTTGTACATCTCACACAGCCAGAAAGTAAAATCACAAATATACTACACTCTGAGGAAAATTCAAAGCCCCTAATCAAATGGCAAAATCGAATGATAAAACACATCAAACGAATCGTTTCACCCGTTATCATTCGGGAGGTTTCAATATATGAATGTTCATTCAAAATATGATATTCAAAATAATGTGTTACCTGTATGCCATTTCCATTGAAGAACACATCTTTCACACACCACGCCCTTTGGCATTGTAATTTGTAAATACACATTTCTGGCACTAGAAGGATAGAAGCGTTGTCCATGTCCAACTATTTCTAATGGAAAACGATCTAAACATTCCTGTGATACTGGATTATTATCAGAAACTTCAGGACAAAGTCGGAATTCAAAATATCCGTGTTTGTTCTTCTCAACTTCTATTTCAATATTAATGTGAGAATCATCTGTATGATAAGTTCTAGCAATGAGTCCATTAAAATATTTCCCACCAATTTCATTGGGGCGGGGATTTGAATCCCATGGGTCGCCACAGACTCCACATTGACCTTTGTTTTCTTGCCACTGGTGCTGAAATTAAAAAAATGTCATAATTAATATCATTATCAATACAATAAGCATAAAGGTCATACAAAGGTTAGTTATCTAGTTTAATTGTTTCTGCTTTTTTTTATCAACAAATTTTGATTAAGAAACATCTTATCTTATACATACCGTACGAAAACGATAACGAAGTGTTGAAAATCTTTAAAACAGATTTTTTGATTCTTAGTTACTGATGACTTTATTCTTCAAACTACAGTTGTGCTGTGATAGTCAGTTTGCAAAGAATTTCACTAAACCAGTGATAGAAAGAAGATGTGGTATGATTGTCAAAGAGACAAATATTCACAAGAGACCAAATGACACAAAAATTAACAACTATATAGGTCACTGTACGGCCTTCAACAATGAGGAAAACCTATACCGCATAGTCTCCGTGTAGAAAGCGTCATTGCGACTTTTTGATGAAGACCAGCAATACACGCGTTGTTGCTTTGCTATTTGTGTTTTTTTGCTGTGCATGAACTGTTCTTTTTTGTCATTAATAGATACTACATCTTCTTTCTCTTCTTTTAAAGGGATAAAACATTTAACAAATCACTTACACAAGAAATACTTTCAGATACTTATATAGTTGAAATTTGTTTTTGAACATATTCAAATAACGCAAAACAGTTTCTGAAAGGGAGACGTGACGGGTTTATATTGTTCCTGTTTGCTTTAAGATGTTTTGTCGAACTCGATCTAACATGGAAAACCTGCTATAAACACTCATAAATCCCGTCGTAGCTCGATTTAGGGAGGTCGTTTTCAGTCCACGACATGGTCAAACAAATGATCTGAAAGTGCTTAACACGTGACTTTTAAGAGGTTCCTGGTTGGACATGAGTCATTGTGATGTGTCTCACAGATACTTTGGACTTTAACTTCGTGAACTATTACAATACGACCAGTAAGAAATAAACTTTATTTTGAACAATTGTTGTGTATTGCGTATTTTATCACGTATACATGTATCTTCTAAAAAAGATGACATTTCGAATTTATATACTGTAGAAGAATTATACATTACATATGCCTTCGGGATATGGTGTATCTAATACTTCGTACATCTTATCACCATCATTTTTATTATGTACTATTATATATGAATAGTAGCAGTCCCCCCTGGGCGCACCCCAGATCACGTCAAATATTATATATGACAACAATATAGTTTAAAAATTAAGATGTCAAATGCTGAAGAAATGTGTATTCTTTTCCTCAATTGTCGGTAAACAAACGTATAAAACTTGTCTGACAGCCAGTGAAAAATGGTTTGTCAAAATTATATATATTTTCCTTTTTTTCTGTTAATTTTCTTGGTGTTTTGAAAGGCGAAATTCCGCCTCTTAGCCACCTGAAATTAATATTCATTTTTTGGGGAAAGGGAGTAACATGTTTTCAATCTTCATTAAGTTGTTTTATGATATTTCCTGGAAAAAAATGTTTTGAAAGGGAAGATACAACAATAGTTTGCATTTGGGTTCTAAGCTTTCCCCATGAAGGTTAACAATAGAAAGTCGGACGCACGAAATTATAAAAAGTTGTGGAACTGTGTTGATACCATAATGGACTTTAAATATATATCTTACCCAGTATCCGCCACAGTTAAGGCCATCATCATCTTGATTTACTGGTGAACTGTAACCTTTTCGCCATAGTGATGACCTTTGACATGGTTCAATCATTCGACCTCTGGCATTGGCACATGATATGGTTGATAAGAAAATAAAAACTAGTAGAAAATGTCTGAAAGTAAAAAATTGTAAAATATATTAGACATTCTAACATAGAACTTGTTTTGGTTATTAAAGGTACCAGGCTTATAATCTAATACGCCAGACGCACGTTTCGTCTACATAAAACTCTCCAGTGACGCTCAGATCAAAATAGTTATAAAGCCAAGCAAGTACAAAATTGAAGAGTATTTGTTCAACTATATGTTTCATTTAAAATGCCGTATACAAGTCGAACTCATCAGAGGGTTGTATGGGTGGTAACCTCCATAACTATTTAATATTAATCTGATACTAGATAAAGAAACGATTCTGGTAACAATACTTATTGTGTGATATTTTCACAAGCCCCCCTCTAAAAATATTCCTCTGATTTTAAAGATTTTTCTGATTTTTGAAATCGTCCGATAATTTGTTTTGCAATATCCTCTTTAAATCCGGTAACGACGATGGCGCACTACTGACATCAATAGAAATGGGAAATTGTTTAGTTAAAAATATATTTTATTTGCTTAAATATACAAAAAGGATGAGATACAAACTGACCAGATATAAAATCTCCTCCATCGTACATTGTTTGCATTCAACACCTGATAATATAAATCATCTAATGATTTTATGTTGATCAGAAAAAACCTTCATGTACATTTGAATAGGATCTTGAAACCAAAGAGCAGTAGATGACAGACGGACTGATATACGGTGGACGAAGGTTGAACATTTAATTTTCTTTGGACAGTTCTGTGCTACCATGCAGCATTCCGTTATGGCTATATATGTAAACATCTTTCAATTTGTGATATAAAGGGAAAAGAAAAAAAACCTGAAAGAAATCTACAGCCTGAGGCGACATGTAAAATTGCTAAAAATATAAAGGGTCAAGATTGTGATTATTTCCACTTGTCGAATATTACTATAACTTTCATTAATTAAATATGTTTCAGTGATAAATATAGACGTAGAACGTCACGTATATGATAAATCCAGAATGTAGCATTGGTACTAAATATATCAAAATGGCGGTTGTCAACAATCTGTATAAACCGTTGGAGCTGAAGGACGCCTCCGGGTGCGCCGGGAGTTTCTCGCTACATTGAAGACCTATTGATGACCTTCTGCTGTTGTCTGTTCTATGGACGGGGTGTTGTCACTTTGACACATTCCCCATTTCCATTCTCAATTTTGTAATGTGATTAAACAATTACATCTTCGAAATACTGGGAAAGTTTCACATCATTTATGTACGTGTTCAGTATTTCAGTATTTCATTGCTAAATATTTTTTTAAAAGAACACACACATGCTTAAGTTATATTTTCGCCATTTTTCCGTTTTAACCAGGGTGTTGTCTGTCATTATTAAACAATACTCATGAATTTTTTTTCATAAACTGAATCATTTTTAGAATAGTTATCAAAGGTACCAGGATTATAATTTAATACGCCAGACGCGCGTTTCGTCTCCATAAGACTCTTCAGTGACGCTCAGATCAAAATAGTTATATAGCCAAACAAGTAAAAAGTTGAAGCGCATTGAGGACCCAAAATTCCAAAAAGTATACCTGGGATAAGAAAAACCTTAGTATTTCGAAAAATTCAAAGTAATATAACAGGAAATTTATAAAAATTACCATATAATTGATATTCATGTCAACACCGAAGTGCTAGAAATGTCAAGACTGTCAAAACTTTTGAAAAATGAATCTCCTTCAGATAATGCGATCTTCTGTACCGGACAGAAAGAAGGTATCAAGTGGGTAGTAAACAAGAATGCTCGAAAAAAAAACCTCACCATGGTGAAAAAGGGGGAACAGACAAACCGTGAGCAGTACACAGAACACTAAACAGACGAATAATAATTGAGGAACACTAACCAATCAACGAAATCGTTCATGCAATTAGATGTCCCTGAAAAATGAGCAATATTTATGTCCCAGGCGACATTAAAAGAATTCAATGTGTTTTTCAAAAAGGACTCTCGTGTATGTTAAAATGTTCCTAATGGGTCCTTGATTTTGAATGAAATATATTGCTGTTGTTTTGGTTGTTACATGTACCATGTTTAGCTTTTTTTTTCAAATCACTGATATTTGTGGACAGTCATTTTGCTTCGTACATATTTCCTGTCGTCTATGCACATATATTTTAAATTAACCCGCGTACAACCCCCATAAATATCTAAAATTAATGCTCATTCAATTATATTTATTAACTATATATGAACTCTAACGGTGCCATGTGCTCTGTTGACCATGACATTTTGTGTTATAATTGCTCATCAATTTTTAATTGACATATAGAAAGTGTCAATACATGTCCCATAACGACAACAGGTTTACGACTGATTTACGGCCTTTCTCATGGGAACCTTTTTATGCTCAAGTTATGTCTCTTTTCTGTCAAATTGTAAGTACAAGGTGGGGAAATACACGTGAAAAGTTATGCATCAATGTAACAATAACGTAATATATACGTTAATCAAACGCAATAACTGGGGTCCGGAATGTTTACAAATGATAATTAACCTGTTATAGAGGTCGTGAAACCGGTTTTCAATGTCACCTGATTAGGTGCAATACACAAAAAACAGTGACATTATATGATAAATATTGTTATGTGCTTTAATTTTATTATATAAATTGGTTATCTAATAAACACGTAATGTGAATTGAAAATTATATTATACGAGTTTCTTATACTATGTTCCTAATTTTGTCATTTTTTTTTAAAGGGAGACGGATTGATATAAGTTCTTCTTGTTTCCGAATCCCAGTATTTCTATTGTACAATTGTATTTTGTGCACTTTTGAAAAATAAAATATTGTTTAAACTAACTTCATACTTAATACTTGCTTCAGGACTAAAATGTTATCCTGTATGATATTAATTAATTGCTTCTTAAATTTCTTTTATTGAAACACACAGGTCACATTTTCAATATGAGGGACAATTATGCCCCTCCCTTCTGACCTCAAATCCTGAATCCGTCAGGCAATGCATTAGCCATATATAAGTAAATTAAGAATAATATACCATAATTCTAACTAAATTGAATTATTCCCCTTTCTCGCAACAAGTTGTTCAGGCAAAAGTTTATAATTGGATACGAAAATCTGTTGCAAGTCGTGAAATATTCTGTAAAACGTCAAATATGATAACGAAAAGGTAATACCAAGGGTACGTTTTGAGGCAATGGGCGCGGTCATAAAAAGATCCCGTGGCGAGACAAGATACATGTACATGTACATGTATGTTTTACGTTATCATGAAAACACTGAAATTTGGTCCAATAGTTAATATGCCTTTGCAGATAGCAATCAGAACCATGATTCATCACACAAAGATATACAGCACTATACGTTTTTGCTTAATTGAATCGGCATTGAATTTTCATCCTGAATGGAAAAAGGGGGTGACTTATTTTTACATAAATTGTTTGAATCATAAAGGAATAGGTCCGGTAAGGGCCGATTTTGGCCTCAAATTTCAGGTTCATCTGACGAAAGATTTTGGACACTTTTTAAACACTTCAGTGTCTATTTCAATTGATTTTATTAGTTTTTGTGAAAGTTTTTAACTGATTTAGTCATTAAAAACGCTCCGATTCAAGCTTAAATATGAAAAATCTAGCAAATATGCCAAAAAACGTCACTTTTCGGATGGTTTTGGTAAAAAATTAAAGTGGCCGCATCCGTGTTCATACTCAACCTTTTAGTTATATATGTTATGTATTATCATCAAATACAACTTACATTTCAATATTATGAATGGACACGAATGCGGCCACTTTCATTTCAGACGGAAACCGTCTAAAATTTAACTAAAATGCTAAAATTGTGAAGATTTCAGTTATTTAGCATGACTTAACGATGCTAGTACCCGATATATGTACATTGAATTGTCAAAAACAGCCTATAGCTATATAGCAGAAGCATTCTACTTTCCAATAAATAGCTAAAAGATAACAATTTCATAATTTTGTAAAACTGCTATATTTTGGGGCCAAAAAGGGGTCTTACTGAACCTACTCCTTTCTTGGGGAAGACAGTTATTTTAGAAAGAAATTAGGCAAATAGCATGTTTTCGGGAAAAGTGTTAACAAATAAATATACTGATTAAAAAATTAATTCTTGATTCTGTTTGTCTTTGAAATTTTCCTTTTTTTGATTAAAGTCAATAAAAAAGTTTTATCCCAAGGGGGAAACTTATTTACCATCAAAAACACACAAACTATGGGGGAAACTTATTTACCATCAAAAACACACAAACTATGTATGCTCAGTGCTCTAAATTATGCAATATAAATGCCTTGACCTAATTTGTTCACATGCCTTGTAAAATCTTGTGGTCCATAAAAACTTATTTTTGGTTGTCATAAAAATATATTATAGAGATAAAACATGTCATTACCATTCATTATGAATAAAGACATTTTTGTTCGTGTGCGAAGGGATAAAAACCTCGCATCATTTTCCGCAACAACTGACACTTTGTCCTATTAATGTTTTTTTTCTTATTTTTAGAAATGTAATTAACATTATTTATTTGTCTCTTAAGCTACAAACAACGGAGTGGCATGTTGAATCATAAAGGAGATTGTCAAATAGAATAAAAATAAGTTGTAATATCAAAGGCAAAATACATGTGTAGATATGCATAGAACACGGAATCTGAAAATCTTGTCAGTTCTTAAACCACATATGATTAAGAACAATAAAATTGACATAAATCCTTTCGGAGGGAGCATGCATGAAGCTAGGTGAAGAAGCTTCTTTTCGCAATACGAAGTATTAAAAAAATTGGGACGCTCGCATAGTTCAAGCTTGGCATGGTTACAAAATTGATTGCGAGAAGATGTTCGAGTTTTCATTGAGTGATGCTGATTGAAGTTCCAGGTTTTGTTATAGAAACAGAAACATTTTGAGGAGATACACCTTATCGCTAATCCCGGCTGACCCGGCCGCTTGAACTTTTGACGCATACAACAATCACTTTTCCATTGTGGCGTCAGATATTTTGTTTTGTGAAGTCAAATTTTTTAGGGGAACCTGTGTAATATCCAGTAATGGCGGACAAATAGCGATAAGGTGTATTGGGGGAAGGGTGACTTTTTTTAAAATCCTTGCGAGAGGTCAACAAAAATAAACTATACCTTTTTAAAGTCATTTGTATACCCACTTTAAGATTTAATGTGTTTCGATTTTCTTGTTTCCCTAAATCTGAAAGCAATTTAAACTGGATTAGACAATTTCGATAAACCACTCTTCGCTTAGGTATAGATATAAGAATATGTGGTATTAGCGCCAATGAGACATTTCTACATCCTAATCACAATTTGTAAAAGAAAGAAAACATTATAGGTCACAGTACAGTCTACAACACGGAGCCTTGGCTCACACCGAACAGCAAGCTACATATAAAAAAGGAAGATATGGTATGATTGCCAATGAGACATCTCTCCACAAGAGACCAACATGACACAGAAATTAACACCTAAAGGTCACCGTACGGCCTTCAACAATGAGCAAAGCCCATATCGTATAGTCAGCTATATGCTTGTCATATCTATTCGGCAAAGTGCACACGAACTTTTTGCATCAAATCAATTGAAAAATAGATTATAATATTTTAAAACCGCTCTGAATAGTTTTGATTTAGAAAATTATTAATAAATGCTCGGAAAACCTCGCACATTAAAGTTGTTTTATAACTATTTCGAGAATAAACCAAATAGGGTTCGGCGTGTTTAGATCTACCGATCTATATTTAGCACTATCGAAATTAACATAGAACTTGATAGAATTGACATAAAAAAGCAGAAAATAGAAACTCATTTAATCCTTAATACGTCTGACAAAAAGTACAAATATAGTCATATATGTATCCATATTTGATAAGTAATTTCCGAAAGGTTTTTTCAAAATGCAGTTGTATCCCAAAATGAAACTAACGTTTGGTTAATTTCTATTGCTTTAAGCTTAAACCAATCACAATAAATTTTGGTGTACGATTTTTATAAAGACTCTAAACACGAGATTTCCAGCATCTCTAAAAGTGAATGGTGTACAGCACGGGATCGGACCATTATTTTGAGCAAGTCCCATTCAAGTTGGTTTCGCAAAGAAAATTTGCAAAAGTTTACTCTTTCAATAAGATTTGTATAGACATGGAGAAGTTTTGACCTGTCTAGGATTCATCATTTTGAAACATTTCGATAATCTAAAAAAAATTACTTACTATTTCCCAGGGAAATACATTGAGTATATAGTTGCAAAACTTATTAAAAGCACAAACAGTTACCGTGTCTTAAAACCTCTATTTTGTTATAATAAAAGACATGTTTGGTATGCGTCAATGAGGCAGTAACTCAAGCTAGATCCAGCCTTTATGAAAAGGAGGGGGTTAGGAATTGTTTCATAATTAATAACAAAAAATGGGGGGGGGGGAGGAGGTTCCAACCCCTGAATCCGCCAATCCAACTCAACAACAAATAAAAACCAAGACTTTAGAAACCTGTTACAAAAAAGTGTAAGTTAGTGTTTCAACACTGTTTTCATACAAAAACACGTAATTTTACTTTTACATGTAGAAAAAAAAATGCATGCAAACGAAAAACTAAAAAAACAACATATTAAATATATATAGTTAAGTTGAAGTAGATCTAAAAAATGTAGGACACATATATAACACTCATGATGATGATAAGAAATGTTTACGGGAAGAATACAGATATAGTCTGTCATTAGTTTACAATGTTAACAGACTGTTAAAAAAGCTGAAGTGATAAACGTGTGTACCTAAAACCCGCGAAGAACGTCCGTCAGAGAAAAACAAGACAAAGAAAGAAAATATTTAAATAAACAAACTGAACATAAACAAATGTTGATTCGAATTAAAGTATCCTAAGAAAGTTCCATTTAAAAATAATATGTTTATGGTCAATCTTTTTTAAAAATCGAAATTGCGCGATACTGTTGATTCATTGGACATACAACGAAGCTTCGTTTGTTTCAGCGTAGTAACCTTAAAAAGAATTCAAAACTTATAATTGTTTTGTGTTTTTGTGTTATTTTATTGCTGCTTCATTGACTTATGCCCAATTTTTCTTCTTCTACTCACATTAACAATATCTCATTTTAAAACAAATTGTCGAGAAAGGAGTCATTAGGTTAAAAGAACTGTACTGGTTACAAGATTATTCGATTTGCTTATAGTTTTTATACCTTTTAGGAATTTATACTTCAATGAAGTTTACTAAATAAAAGCATGTTTTAAAATATTGCAACATTTAAATTCACGCACGACTTCAAATTAGTTTATATTTGAACATTGAAGTACTTGAATAACGAATCCATGCGCTTTTCAAATAAACAATTATATCTTTGAACTCTGGTATCGAATTAGTTCAGTGATAATTATTTACTTAATTTTAAATGGAAGTATGACCCGAAAAACTCTTTAATATCAGTATCTCCAGATATTGAGGCATGATTTCATTTCTGCATCTATTTATACTATTTAAAATATATATCCAAATAAAAGCACGTGCAAGTTCATTCAAGTTTTAAATATTACAACTTACTTCATCAAAGGCATAGTGTTTACAAATATCCAAGATTCTGAACCTGCAGAAGTTGCCTTGGCGACCCGCGCCGGTGGCCGATCCATGTCGTTGCTGAATTCACAATAAGTGGCAACAATCCTAGAAAGTTGTTCCGAAAGGATTGATAGCCAGTATTTAGTGTCTTGGACCGTTTAATTGGTCCTTGTCATAATGGGGGTCACAAAAGGGCAACTATGATGCAATTGATATATCACAATATATCTAATTGTGATTAAACATAGAAATAAAGAACCCGGATTATATATATTCTGATTTACGAGGTGAGATGATCATGCAAGTCAAATTAATTATTAAAACAAAAGTTGTGTTTTTACAGAAAAAAAAGAGATTTATGACTTTCTTCAACGATGGCCGGGTCGTTACCATAAATCATGAATTATGATCGCCAGTGACAATAAAACACCTTCGTTTTGTCGTACATCCATAAATACAAGATGTTTTGTCAGAAATTCGTGTATCTGTCACTTTTAGACATATCGTGTCGCCTTTGCGTAAAAAATACCAAATTTTCAACTCATACGGAATTTGCTACCTTTCCCGTAATTGACCTTTCAAATTACAGCGATTGCTCAATAGGCTAAAATAAAAAAAATATGGCTCATTTCCTCTTTATGTTTCAGTTGAAAGCCAGAAGGGGATGAAACTTAATTAGAAAATTTTTAATATTATAGAGTTTTAATTGTAGTTAGAATTTTTTTTTTTTTTTTATAAAATGTATGTTCGAAAACAAAATCGCTATTATTATTACAGGCCTAAATGGAGGCAATGTCCTCGAAAAAGTTTTTATAAAATTATGCAGTCACTGTGATGATTTTGTTACATGCATATCTATTTGTATCCATCTTGAGCCTTTTTCAAATGATTTTTAAGTTCGTTCTTATGTTGTAGGGGGGATCCCGCTGACATGTTTAACCCCGCCACGTTCTGTATGTATGTGGCTGTTCCAAGTCAGGAGCCTGTAATTCAGTGGTTGTCGTTTGTTGATGTGTTACATATTTGTTTTTTGTTTATTTTGTGTACGTGTACATACATTAGGCCGTTAGTTTTCTCCTTTAAATTGCTTAACATTTGTCATTTCGGGGCCTTTTATATCTGACTATGGGGTATGGGTTTTGCAAAAAGACACTTATTACAGATCTGAGAGTACGCACAAGTACTTACAGCTAGTTCAAAGCCAAGTACAACAAATAAAACAATCACGCATCTAAGACCAAAGAATATTATTTATTGAATTTGTATATTTATTTGCGAATTAAGATTAATATATATAAAATATCTATCAATAGTTGTATCTCATGGACATAGAATTTGAACTTTAATTAGATTCACATTAACTGTACACGTACAAGGTTATTAAATACTATACCAAATTATTAGACTCAAAATTAAGGGCAACATCACTACCGAACAGAATTTAATCTGAAATGGGAATACTCTTAACAAATGTATCGATACAATAAATGAAACAACATATCATTATCCTCACAGAGTCTACAAACAAGTTCATTGTTCAACTACTAAATTGTCTATTCTTCTTACCAGCACACTTGGTACAATTAAAAACCTGATAATAAATTGTTCAAATAAGGCCTTCGAAAATAGTGGAATAAATAACTTTTGGAGTGTCAAGAACTCGTTGGAAGTACTTGATAAATTGCATGCTTATATTGGTGATTTTGAATCTGTTCAAAGTTTTGATTTTTCTACCCTGTATACCACATTGCCTCACATTCTCATTAAGAAAAAATACACACACCTAATTAAATGGGCATTCAAAAAATCAGAATGTGAATATATAATATGTTCAAACTCTTTTAGGTCATTTTTTAGTAGCAATAAACAAAAAAACTATGTTAATTGGACATGCTTTGATACTATATATGCCCTTGAATTTTTACTAGATAACATTTTTGTTCGCTTTGGGGATTCTGTATATCGTCAGATTATTGGAATTCCAATGGGGACTAACTGTGCACCACTTATTGCGGACCTGTTTTTGTATTGTTAGGAGTTACAATTTATGACAAAAATAAGCAAAGACCCATCGAAACAACATCTGATAAACAAATTTAATAATACTTTTAGATATTTGGATGATATTTTGGCTCTCAATAATGACGACTTCAGTATGTATATTAATGAAATTTATCCTGTTGAACTTACTTTAAATAAAGCTAATACTAACAATGACCACTGCCCTTTTCTTGATCTTGATATCTATATCACTAATGGAAAGCTGAATACTAAAATTTATGATGAAAGGGATGATTTTTCATTTCCTATCGTTAATTATCCGTTTTTAGATGGTGACGTTCCCTTGTCACCATCTTATGGTGTTTATATATCTCAACTTGTACGATTCGCTCGTGTATGTAACAATGTTTTAGATTTTAACGAGAGAAATTTATGTATTACTGAAAAATTATTACACCAGGGTTTTCGATATCACAAACTAGTCAAAACATTTACTAAATTTTATCATCGGTATGAAGACATCATTCGTAAATATAGCTCAACATGCAGACTTCTAATACGTTCAGGTATTTCACATCCAATTTTTTATGGTAATATTCTTTATAAAGCACAAAGGTGTCAGTATTCACCTCAGAAACTTACAAACCCTTTGAATAGACTTATTAAGAAGGGATATAATTACGATACTGTTGTCAAGTCATTAAAGATTGCATATTTTGGCGTTAATATTGAGTCACTGATAAGGCTTTGCATCGGAACTAAACACATTTATTCTAAAAACAGTTGTTGGCATGACACGGGTTATGTTCTTCTCATATATGTTATGATGGTATGATACTAAACCCCTAACGGGACGGATTGTACCTGATGTTCATATGATGAAATCATAATCTTTCAGTTAGTTTAATTGAATTCTGGATCTGGCATGTCAGTTAACTGCTAGTAGTCTGTTGTTATTTATGTATTATTGTCATTTTGTTTATTTTCTTTAGTTACATTTTCTGACATCAGACTCGGATTTCTCTTGAACTGAATTTTAATGTGCGTATTGTTATGCGTTTACTTTACTACATTGGTTAGAGGTATAGGGGGAGGGTTGAGATCTCACAAACATGTTTAACCCCGCCGCATTTTTGCGCCTGTCCCAAGTCAGGAGCCTCTGGCCTTTGTTAGTCTTGTATTATTTTAATTTTAGTTTCTTGTGTACAATTTGGAAATTAGTATGGCGTTCATTATCACTAGTATATATTTGTTTAGGGGCCAGCTGAAGGAAGCCTCCGGGTGCGGGAATTTTTCGCTACATTGAAGACCTGTTGGTGACCCTCTGCTGTTGTTTTTTATTTGGTCGGGTTGTTGTCTCTTTGACACATTCCCCATTTCCATTCTCAATTTTATCATATTATCCTTTTAATAGTTAACATATTAACAGCTCTGCATTTCATCTAATTTTATCACATGAAACCCCCTTTTTATAAAACGTAACTTAACAATTCATTCGGTACCACTTGAGATAACTCCCTGTTTTTGATGGGGTTGTTGTTGCTTAGTTTTTAGTTTTCTTTATTGTGTTTTGTCTACAGAAAGTTTTGTTTATCATTTCGTCGTTTTTCATTTTTGCCATGGCATAGTCAGACTGCTTTCGCCTTATAGACATCCATTTGCTTTCTTTCTCCCCTCAATAAAACATTTAAGATAATGCTTAAACTCCAGTGGCACATTTAAATGTGGACTCATAACGAGAACATGTTAATGCGATTGAACATGAATATAAAGATAAAGGAGATGTGGTATGATTGCCAATAAGACAGATATCCGCCAAATTTCCAATGAAGTGAGTGTAAGCAATTATAGGAAAACGTATGGCATTCAGCAATGTTTAAACCAATATACTTCATATATGACGCATTACCACATCTTCTTATATCTATCTATTAAAGGCTCCGTCATGAAAAATATTAAGCAATTCAATAGAGAAAACTAACGATTTAATTTAACATATAAATCTACTTTGGCGAGAAATATGACAGATGTTATCATTCATCTGATGTGTTTGAGCTTTTGAATTTGCCATTTTAATAGGACTTTTCGTTTTGAATTTTCCTCGAAATTAAGTATTTTTGTGATTTTTTGACTGAGATGGAGTTCATAGTGTTAAAGTATATAGGAAGACATGGCACCCTCCCCGAACATATTTATTCTGCCTCCGAGCCGAACAGTACTTGTTTTAACTCCTTACTGCCACGTGCTAAACGGATACACACACATTGAACGGTACTCTCATGTAGGGTCAGGCATGGTCACAATTGATAATTGACCTGTTATAATAGAGGTCATGAAACCAGGTTTCAATGTCACCTGGTTACATTTAGGTGTAATACACAACAGATCAGTGACAATTGTATAATAAACATGTTAAAATAATAGGTATATGTACTTTTATTATATAAATTGGTTATTTTATTCATACTTGCTCCAGGATAAAAATGTCATTTTGTGTTATGTAATAGATTATATATACATGTATCACTAATTGAAACGGGTTGACATTTTGTTAGCATTGTCAATAATCATTGCTTCTTAACGTACATGTTTGCAGTTCAGTTGTGAAATTCACTTTGCATGTAGTCGGACAACCATGTAGTACATTTCTATTGAACGCCACTGACTTTCAATTTCTAGATATGAGTCACTGTAAGAAGAACACGCACGATCTGCTGTAACAGTCAAACGATATTTCGAAAATTTTACAATCTTCGTTTGTGATAAATACAACCACAGACCGGATACAACTTTCATAGGTATTTTTGAGCGCATGTTTTGAGCCTTTTATATAGACGGTTATACGGTATTGATTTTTTCATTGTTGAAGGCCGTACGGTTGCCTTTAATTGCTAACATTCACTGCATTTGAACTGTAGTGGATAGTTGTCTCATAGGTTTGTTTTTTTTGTTTCAGTCACGAACTTTTTTTTTCAACGCTATCAATCAATTTTTTTTTTCAATATTCAACACTATAAGGAATGGGGGAATCTGGATTCAGAATATTTTTTCAATCAAATTAATTGCTAACATCCACTTCATTTGAACTGTGGTGGTAAGTTGTCTCATTGGCAATCATACCACATCTTCTTATTTTTATATGTCAAACAACCAATGAATGACAAAAACATGTAACTCAACATTAAACATATCAAAACATCTGACTGTGTTATTACTAGAAAATATGATTGACTATATATAGTACAGTTATATACATTTATGTACTAGCTGGACATGTTGAATATTTATAAAACCGTTTATTTTGTATATTGCAAAAAACGATGCCATAAATATTCAACGGCTGTAGGAAAAGACATGTGAAGGCATCTGTAAGGCCTATAGAGTGCATTATGTTGCATATGTAAACAGGTATCAGCTGCCTTATATGTTTTGGATTGTTTTGGAAACTCTGGACATTTGAGTTTTTGACCTTTGCTGGTGGACTGATAAATGTAGTCCCTGAGAGTATAAAAGTACAGGAGCTAGAACTTTGGTATTGGTTATAGGCATACGATTTGTTCAATTGAATTACGATGATAAACAATTTTGGTCAACCTTTTATATATATAAAAATGGAATATATCTCCCTCATTCAAAGCTTTGATTCCTATAGCCAAATTTGGCTATTATACTTTAGGTAAATTTTGGTTTAATCTTCTTTTCAAAGTTTGTATGAGATTGAAATGTCATGTTCAACTTTTTTTTGCCCCAAGCATCACTGAGAGACAATTTAAGTCGAAATACGCATCTGGTTTTTGTAAAACCTGGTAAATATTCCATCTCCGTAGGTCACATTTGTGTGAAGGGAACGGGATTATAGGAACAACATTATCAACATATCCGCTATCATCTGTGAAACGGATATTCCATAACGGTCAACCAACTCGTGATGGCGTCCTTAATATTTTCTTCGAGATTACATATTAAATTGATTCATAATTTTGGTTCCTGTGGTCCTGTTCCCGTCTCCAGCGAACAGTAATGAAGTTATTACTTTTTGCGTAATGATAAGTTGATTTGGGTGTCCTCTTCGCTGTGAGATTTTAACTAATCTAAATATCAAATAGTGAATGGAAACGTGGTATGTGCCAAAGAGATATCAACCCGACCAAAGAACATTTCAAGGCCGTTTATGGTGTTCAGTGCAGCTGGAAAATCCCGCATCCGGAGGCTTACTTCAGCTGGCACTTTTCAATAGTTACTGAAGATTTGCCAAAATATTATGAATAAAAAATGTTCAGAAAAACATCAAAAATGTTATTACAAATATAAAGCTGTTCTCTGAAAAATTATTTAATAAAACTTCTTCAAAGTTGCACTGTTGAAAAAAAAAGATTAAAAGAAAATTGACCCTAACCCGATTATTTGTCATGAAATTTATCTTAATTTATAATGTTGTTATTTTGTTTATTTCTAATATATATGTGTTTCACAGATTGTCAATAACTATACAAGTAGGTATATTATTTATATTTTTTACAATACTTTTTTTTATTTTCTAGGTGATACATATACGATGTCAGGATTATGACAGTTGTTTTTTTACTTGTTCTGTTGGTTGATAAAGGTTTGATTTTGTCACTTTTTACGGACTTCCCCTTTTAAAATCTACCTGGGAGTTGGATATTTTGTTATATTTTTTATGCGAGTAATTGTTTTATTTGTAACTTTGATACTTAAATACATACAATGACTGACAAAGGTGTTTTAATTGATTTTCTACAGAACAAGACTAGTACAACACAATCTTTGTCTCATAAAATATCTTTACAACGTTTTGAAGAAAAAATTTCAAAACAGTAACACATATGACGTTAATCAAAAGCGTGACAACCATATTGTTTTTATTACGTGTTTTGATTGGTTGATTTGCTAAACCGCATGGTTAATCTCTAACTCGCGTGACTCTGAAACTACTTTAATGATCGCTTACCAAATAACACGCGAAGAAACAACCAAATATAATTGTGATCTTTCCACCTCGTCAGATTTATGCGACATGAACATTATTTTTTTCTTAAATTAGAATACTTTTATACCACACAACATGCCTTGAACCCACGGGTACAGAAAACTCAGTACTATATTAAATGTTCTAGCGATAGTTATTTTTTTCTTTTCATAGAAATAAAACAAACATAGAATATGTAGGTTTAAAAAGTCCCATAAATCTTCTATGTATTCGAGTAGCTTGTGCGCTCAATGGCCACCTCAAATTCGTAGTAGATCTAAAGTTTGACGTTTTACTTCTAGTATTTTGGTGGACTTCCTTTTAAAGTTACTGTTGAGTTCTTTGCATTTATCATTTAAATTTTCCGGTATTTTTGATTTTATAATAACCTAACATAGAATTTTCAAGGAAACTCTGTGTTTTTGGTTGGCCGGGGACGATTCCCGAAGCAAGTTAAATCTTTTCGGATAAATGCAACATCTATGACACCTTATCTCTACGTGACAACATGAAACAATGCATAGAAAAACAAACGAAAAACTTGGCTCTACACGTTATTGCAATTATAAAAATTGAATGCTTTTCAAAATTTAAAATAAACCAACGAGGGTTGTAAAAGCGTTGAACGTGTCTACATTGTTACTGAGTGTTACACAAAATGCGATTCGGTTAACGCTTTTGAGATTTAAAAGTATATTATTTTTTTATTACCTCTAGAGAGTTTCTGTTTACTTCTAGAGAGCATTTGTTTTACCTATCGTGAGGGTTCGGTTATTGTTTGCATTGGATTCAAGTTACCGTCTCATTAACGTTAATCAACGTCATGTTATAAGGCATCTATAATACTAAAATTTGTCAGCCGTCATCACGTAAAAACGACGAATCACAGAATTCAACTTTATATATAACTAATATAGTACAAAGGTGTAGATTAAAAATTACACCACTCCAGGCCTTTTGTTTTCCACGTAATTAATATTGCCAATAATTAGGTGGCAGGTACCAGTTTTGGTGTACCAGAACATGTGTCCCACGCAGAAATTTTGTTATAGTTGAGTATTGAGGTATATAATTGCATCATGTGGACTGAAAAAATAAATGAATGTAAATTCTAGGCTACTGTACTACACAAGTAAGTAGTTGCATACACAGGTTGGGGATTTCCTTCACATATAGGTCCAATCAGATGTCAAAATTGTGGTCTCCTCACTTGACGGCATCCAATCAAAGTAGGGAAAAAATTCAGTTTTATGTAAACAAAAATATCTTGAGATTTTGATGGTAAGGATAGGTTCGGACAAGGCTCTAATTCACTGAATATCCTTTCTCTCTTGAATTTTGGCTAAAATTCTTGTCGGCTTTTAGCAGGATTCTGCAGGTGAGGATTAGATGGGTATCAGATCATCACATTTTTTGCCTTATTTGCAATGCATTTATAAATTTTTAAATCTCCATGCTGGACAGACACCCAAATTTAAAGGTTTTCTATATATTTACATAAGCACGCACACATCTTAGTTCCTTGAAACCATACATTTTATTTGTATATAAGCTTGAATGAATTTTCAAGAAAATAAAATCATAAATCCATGAAATTCTAAAGATTTATTGTAAATAACTGGTTTCTGCCACCTTAAGAAGTTCTGGGTCGAGTCCGCTACCGATACCAATAGTATATTCAACTGTTTCCTATTACCTTATCTGTACGTTCCGCATCTGACAGGCGCACCACCAAACGTTGTATTCAGGATTAATATGCTATATACACGGGTCATAACCACAGGGTTGACACTACTAAATTGTCAAATTGTTACCTATTGTAGTATTTTAATCAGTAAGACTTTCTAAGATAACAATACGAATACTAAAATCTGGACTAAAAAAAGGCGTATAGGTACAGTTTTCAATTTGTTAGTGGGCGTGACGTAAAACAGTGAAGCAAAGAATTCAACTTTATTTATAACTTATATAGGACAATGCTGTTGATTAAAAAATACTCCATTCCAGGACCTTTTGTTTTCCAAATAATTAATATTACCAATAATTTATAAGTTCCAGTTCGACGGGTTCAAACAGAAAGACTTGAAAGCAGAGAAAAACTGTGTATCTTATAATCGGCATGACTTTATCAGATGACAATACTAATACTAAAATAAGGCTTGCGCATAGTTATATACTTTAATTCAGTCACGGACCCGTGATATCACGGGTGTGTTCTAGTGATTCTTAAGTTTACAGACCACATTTTGACGATGAAACCTGGATCGTTCTGGAATTTTATTTTGCTCCAACTAAAAACAGATACTTTAACATGAACGTTTCGTCTTATATGGTAACTTGAAGATGTGGTATGAGTGCCAATTATATAACTCTCCATCCAAGTCACAATTTATTAAAGTAGATCATTATAGGTCAAAGTACGGTCATCAACACGGAGCTTTGGCTCACACCAAAGTTTTAGAGTACATGTAATTACTAGTAGTGTCGCGATCCTTGATTTCATATTTTTAAATGCAGCCTGAATCTGTGTGACAATCCTTAACTTCACATTATCTTAGTGAAGCCTTAGTCTGTTTCGGGAACTTGATTTCAATTTTATTTGTAAATGAAGCCTTGGTCTGTGTTACGATCCTTGACTTCACATTTTTTCCGTCAAGGCTTGATCTGTGTCACGATCCTTTACTTCACATTTTCTCCGTCAAAGCTTGACCTGTGTCACGATCCTTGACTTCACATTTTCTCAGTGAAGGTTTGATCTGTGTCACGATCCTTGACTTCACATATTCTCAGTCAAGGCTTGGTCTGTGTTATTTTCTTCAAAATTTCTCCGTTGTCATTTGCTTCACATTTTCTCAATCAAGACTTGATCTGTGTCACGATCCTTGACTTCACATTTTCTCAGTCAAGGCATGATCTGTGTCACGATCCTTGACTTCACGTTTTCTTGAAGTCTTCGAATGATTTTTTTTCATTACAAAGAATCCATTATCGTTATAGTTTTTCATCTTTTTTGACGATTTTAGATACAAATATAATGCGTATTGAAACATATCATTTTTATTTATTATGACTTTAAGACCTCTTTTAATCGTTAGTAAGTATTTGTTTTTTGTTTTGTTTACGTCAATTGCTTTCAATGGTATATTATCTAGCCCAATCGAAAATAATTAATTGAATGTAAATTGTAGATCCGTTCGAAAATGATATAATAATACAATCTTTTGTTAATGGTGATATGAAGGGACGAAATAAATAGATAGAAATGAAACGTTCAGTGACAGATATTATATAGCATATTAATCTATTGTAATAAAAATTCATAATATCTAATAAAATTTGTAGATTTAGCTAACAAGGTCCTTATATTTTTATAAAATAACATTTGTTTATAGTGGAAAGTTGTTTTAACGTTAAATAAGCTACAATTAAAAATTGCTTGCTAGTCCCTCTCTGTGATTACCATTAGAGAACTTTGGTTCATTTCCCTATCAATCTATCATAAAGGGAAGATAATTAATACGAATTTCAATCATAGTCTTTTTCAATAATGATGAACGGTTCTTTATATTGGTATGTAATCATTTTAAACGTTTCAAATTTATGAAATTATATTCGTACATCAATGTTTTTGATACATCAATAACAAAAACTGAAATATATTGAATTGATACATTTTGTAACTATTCAAATTTATATCAGAAACCTAAACTTAATTATAAAATAATGAACCTGTTAAAGGGAGACAATACTCGCATAACTTTTTCGAATTGGCACATAATACAACGGAATGTCACTCTTGCATACAAATGGCACATCAATATAATTAATTAACTGTGCAATCGCGCTCCACCTTCAATGATGATTCTAAATTATAAATATAACCAAAAGTTGTTAATCTATAGATAGTAAAGACTAATGAAATCTAACCCACTGTTAAAATATTTCTTTGCATTATTTAAAAATTCCTCAGTAAAATGCTTGAGCCACTTGACTTTTATAGCTCAAATTAACGTTTTTACACAATATTTAAATAAAGTAGCTAAAGATTATTCGCTTCTCAAAGTGTAAGACGCAATAAAAATCGTATGCTTGCACCATCTTACCCAAAAACAGATTTAATTAAGTTCTGAACATTTCGACATTTCTTCGTTAAAACCGGTTTCAAACAAATCACAAGTACGTGTTAAGATCCGACTAAATACCCATATCCCGATATCGTCAGGTTAATTTGCTATATTATATTCATATCATAACTTCAACATGCTACTGTAATAAACCCTTAGGCTACTTTGATCTAGACCTACACACAATAATTTAAGGTTTACAAGGTAAAAGTCAACAGAGAACATAGTATCTTGACCAGATTCTAACTCTTAGCTAGGATGAACGCTACAACGAGACCACACAAGCGGTTTTGTTCTAAATAAAATAAAGGCGAATCTTTGTTTCCTTGTACAGGACAAGGAAGTTGCAGTGAAAGATTGTAAACTGACAAAGATAATTCAAATAAAATAACCGATCGCGAATTACAAATTAAATTTAAAACTCATCATCCCCCAGTTGGTACAATGACTTTTTGATTACGTTTTCCTTGTGGTCAAAAGTTGAGAGATGTTTATTTGTGTTGTTCCAATTGACATTTTGTTGACGTCGATATTAATGTCCCATTAATGAAACAATGCAAACCTGAATGATGGTCTGCATAACACCCATTACACAATCAAGGCAATACAAACCTGAATGATGTTCAGCATAACACACATTACACATTCTAGGTCATACAAACCTGAAGTGTTCCGCATAACATCCCTTACACACTCTAGGCAACACAAACCTGAACGATGTTCCGCATAACACCCATTACACAATCAAGGCAATACAAACCTGAATGATGTTCCGTATAACACATATTACACATTCTAGGTCATACAAACCTGAAGTGTTCCGCATAACATCCCTTACACACTCTAGGCAACACAAACCTGAACGATGTTCCGTATAACACCCATTACACAATCAAGGCAATACAAACCTGAATGATGTTCCGCATAACACATATTGCACAATCTAGGCAACACAAACCTGAAGTGTTCCGCATAACACCCATTACACATTCTAGGCAATACAAACCTGAACGATGTTCCGCATAACACATATTACACAATCTAGGCCATACAAACCTGGATGATGTTCCGCATAACACCCATTACACAATCTAGGCCATACAAACCTGAAAGATGTTCCGCATAACACCCATTACACAATGTAGGCAATACAAACTTGAACGATGTTCCGCATAACACATTTTACACAATCTAGGCCATACAAACCTGAATGATGTACCGCATAACACATATTACACAATCTAGGCCATACAAACCTGAATGATGTTCCGCATAACACCCATTACACAATCTAGGCCATACAAACCTGAACGATGTTCCGCATAACACCCATTACACAATCTAGGCAATACAAACCTAAAAGATGTTCCGCATAACACATATTACACAATCTAGGCCATACAAACCTGAAAGATGTTCCGCATAACACTCATTACACACTATAGGCAACACCAACCTGAACGATGTTCCGTATAACACCCATTACACATTCTAGGCAATACAAACCTGGACGATGTTCCGCATAACACCCATTACACAATCTAGGCCATACAAACCTGAAAGATGTTCTGCATAACACCCATAATACAATCTAGGCAATACAAACCTGAACGATGTTCCGCATACCACCCATTACACATTCTAGGCAATACAAACCTGGACGATGTTCCGTATAACACCCATTACACAATCTAGGCCATACAAACCTGAAAGATGTTCCGCATAACACTCATTACAAAATCTAGGCAATACAAACCTGAACGATGTTCCGCATAACACCCATTAAAATCTAGGCAATACAAACCCGAACGATGTTCTGCATAACACCCATTACAAAATCTAGGCAACACAAACCTGAAAGATGTTCCGCATGACACCCATTACAAAATCTAGGCAATACAAACCTGAAAGATGTTCCGCATAACACCCATTACACAATCTAGGCAATACAAACCTGAAAGATGTTCCGCATAACACTCATTACAAAATCTAGGCAATACAAACCTTAACGATGTTCCGCATAACACTCATTACAAAATCTAGGCAATACAAACCTGAACGATGTTCTGCATAACACACATTACAAAATCTAGGCAACACAAACCTGAAAGATGTTCCGCATAGCACCCATTACAAAATCTAGGCAATACAAACCTGAAAGATGTTCCACATAACACCCATTACAAATTCTAGGCAATACAAACCTGAACGATGTTCTGCATAACACCCATTACAAAATCTAGGCAATACAAACCTGAACGATGTTCCGCATAACACCCATTACACAATCTAGGCAATACAAACCTAAAAGATGTTCCGCATAACACTCATTACAAAATCTAGGCAATACAAACCTGAACGATGTTCCGCATAACACCCAATACACAATCTAGGCAATACAAACCTGAATGATGTTCTGCATAACACCCATTACACAATCTAGGCAATACAAACCTGAATGATGTTCTGCATAACACCCATTACAAAATCTAGGCAATACAAACCTGAACGATGTTCCGCATAACACCCATTACACAATCTAGGCAATACAAACCTGAATGATGTTCTGCATAACACCCATTACAAAATCTAGGCAATACAAACCTGAAAGATGTTCCGCATAACAAAATTACACAATCTAGGCAATACAAACCTGAATGATGTTCTGCATAACACCCATTACAAAATCTAGGCAACACAAACCTGAAAGATGTTCCGCATAACACCCATTACAAAATCTAGGCAATACAAACCTGAAAGATGTTCCACATAACACCCATTACAAAATCTAGGCAATATAAACCTGAATGATGTTCTGCATAACACCCATTACAAAATCTAGGCAATACAAACCTGAAAGATGTTCCGCATAACACCCATTACAAAATATAGGCAATACAAACCTGAACGATGTTCCGCATAACACCCATTACAAAATATAGGCAACACAAACCTGAACGATGTTACGCATAACACCCATTACAAAATCTAGGCAATACAAACCTGAAAGATGTTCTGCATAACACCCATTACAAAATCTAGGCAATACAAACCTGAAAGATGTTCCGCAAAACACCCATTACAAAATCTAGGCAACACAAACCTGAAAGATGTTCCGCATAACACCCATTACAAAATCTAGGCAATACAAACCTGAAAGATGTTCCGCATAACACCCATTACAAAATCTAGGCAATACAAACCTGAACGATGTTCCGCATAACACCCATTACAAAATCTAGGCCATACAAACCTGAAAGATGTTCCGCATAACAAAATTACACAATCTAGGCAATACAAACCTGAATGATGTTCTGCATAACACCCATTACAAAATCTAGGCAATACAAACCTGAAAGATGTTCCGCATAACAAAATTACACAACCTAGGCAATACAAACCTGAATGATGTTCTGCATAACACCCATTACAAAATCTAGGCAATACAAACCTGAACGATGTTCCGCATAACACCCATTACACAATCAAGGCATCACAAACCTGAAAGATGTTCTGCATAACACATATTACACAATCTAGGCCAATTTGAATGCATAACCCCCATTACACACTCTAGGCAATACAAACCTGAACGATGTTTCGAATAACACTCATTACAAGTCGTAACATTACAAACGATTTTTAAAATAATAAAATAAATAATGTTTAGTCTCACGAATTAATGTCAAGTAAAACTATTAGTGAGTAACTTTCATGTTTTTGCCGAATCGAAAAGTACATGTTCACTTGGAAGAAGTATCGATAAGATATGACATGGAATTTTCTCGATGCAAAAATTAGTCTCGTCATTTAATGGCGTTAGAATGATTTATACAAAACAGACCACCATTCGCCTGAGGGTGTTCTACAAAAATTCCATTCATATGATGTTATCATTCGATAATCAGTTTTTAATAATTGTATCTATTGACAAAATAGTTAAAACATAACCTTAAGCTAATACTAAACCACTGCATTGATTTAATTATTCCATTAACAAAATGTGTGATGCAGAAACGAATTCTTGGGTAGATTGATTACACAATGGCAAAAACTCGGGCAGCACCTACACTTTTACTAAGCACATTCAGTTTTCAATCTAAACGGCAACTAAAAACGACACAGAATGATTTTACTTTCAAAATAACTTGTCGTGTTTGATTATTATAATCCTGATACCTTTGATAACTAATTGAACCATTTTAAAATAAGGAGATTGCCAATGAGACAACTGTCTACCAGATTTCAAATGAAGTTGATTTGCTCATATTATACAAGTCTACATTTGGTTTATACCGCTGTTTGTTGATGTTTCGTCCCTAATGTTGTCACCTTGCTGCCATTGGTCAATCATTTTTCAAAGGGATTCAAACCCAAGATAAAAGTGAAGTTCCAACCTTATTTCCCCATTTCAAAGCAATTATCGTAAAAAAAAAAGAGTAAAATTTACAGCGGAAACTTTCAAAAAATCAGATGTAAAATTTACATGTCGTTGACGCAATCGTCGATTGTTACACAGGAAATCATTTTTTGTGTAAAAAAAATCACTTTTACAGAAAGTATGGCTTCGAGGAAGGTCACTACTACCAAAAACATTCAAAATTGCACACTCACAGCAAAATATAGATTTTATAAGAAAAACTGTCAACCTGCGTCTTGGTCCTAATACATGTATGCAAGAGAAGACTAGACTTAATATGAACACTAATTTTGTTGAGGGATTTAACCGTAGCCTGAGGCGTTCTTTACCGTCTAATGCTACCTTTAAAAGAAATGTTACTGGTCGTGCTCATTCAGCAGCTCACAGTGTCAATTTTGGTCCAGGAGAATCAGTTCTAGAACTTTGTACTGCTTATCATTGTGAAGTCCCACATGGGGGATCTGCATATAAGGCTCTAAAAGAAATACAAAAAAATGACATTTTACAAAAACAACACAAAAAGACGATGCAATGCAAGCAATTTAGAAGTGATAAAAGGGCTAAAATTTACAAACTGTATGAAAAACTAAGTGAATAATAGAACATGAAAAATAATATGCTGGTAAAATGAGATCAAGGACTGAAATCTACTCCGAAGAAACATAGAGACCATTCATACAGCAGGAATGACCGAAAGGGGAAAAGATCTGTCAGAAAATAAATATTTATTTATTAAATTACATATTAAACAATATGGCTTGTGACTTTTAGAGCAATGGCCCTGATTTTTACAATGAAGGCGGTCTTGGTTTATAGCATGAGGTTCAATAAGTATGTGTTCAGGATTGACACTGACAGTTTGGTGACAAATATGGTTACATTCTACTTTATTGTTGTTCTCATCTATTTGTGGCATATCATATCTTGTCAATCTATGCTTAATCATGTATGCCAGTCTATGTGCAGTCTCCCTTTTTTTTCTCTCCCCCTGGCCATTTCACAACCTGTATGCCATATCCATATTTTCCCTTTTTTGCTCCGACCCATTCAACACATCCCTTCCCATTTCCCATAACTTCAGTTTTCTTAAAAAATTTGAGTCCTATATTGTCCCAAAAGGCATCCATTGTGACAGAGTATTTATCAAAATCACTCGAGTGTTTTAAAAAGTTCCAAAAATACTTAATTTTTAAAAGTGAAAGTAAAAGTCTATTTTCAGTATAGCTAGGTTACAAGAGCGCAATTATTTGTAATGCATTTTCCATAGGACCCCAGTGGTATTCAAATTTATTTCTTGAAGAATAAACAAACTAGAAAGATATGGGTAGCAGTTCCTATGACTATAGATATCAGCCTTTTATTACAGCAGAAATAAACTATATGGTAATGCGGCAAAAAGTGCCCTAACATGCAGTTGTTATGGAAGCTTCCTAATTCCGCACTAAATTGGAAAGGCTAATTTTGAAAGGATGCTCAGTTAATAAAAAAATTCTATCATTTACACATTGTGAATTATGAATTTAATTTTCACCAATTTTCAAACCTAAATGGATAAGCTTTCAAATAAAAAATAATTCCAACTTGCATCATCCAATCAGGAGCTTCAAAGGTTTTTTTTCTGAGTACCATCTTGGGGAAAAAAGTTGCCGGTTGAATGTAAACAAATAATTGCGCTCTTGTAACCTGTTTCTCTTTGCAAAAAATCTAACATTCGAAACAAAGACGGTTATTTGAAAACGACGTTTATTCAGATAAACCAAAGTTTCTGCTTTCCTAACATCTGTAGACATTGTCATAGAAAAGAAATAAATATTGAAAAAGAGACAAAGCAGCATCTCATGACGAAATAAAAATCATAAAAGATAGGTAAAAAGTTATCAATTTAATTGATATATCAATATATTTACATCGAAGTCTAGATTTATCATTCATGTTAAAGCACGTGGCCGGTATTTGTTTAAACATTGAATAATCGTGTTATTAGAAAAACATGAAACAGGGTCCAGACAGAAAAATGTGGAAAAACAAACAGCGGGGAAAGATAGAAGAAAAAAATAGTCCTGACATAAAGAAATGAAAATAGTGCAAATTAATGAAAACAAGGGTAAAAATTGCCTAAAAAATGAAAGAATACAGAAGTGAAGTATCCCACCCAGACCCTTTATTATTAAAAAAGAAAATGTTTTGAGACAAGACTTGTGTAGTTCAAGCTTTTACAATTATAGGGTTTCAGGTTCCTTTCTATGTAAATACAAAAACAAAGAATAAGGAACCTTGGTTTCTATTATTTGAGTACATGATGATAGTTAATAACTGGTATTAAGATATATCTAACAGGTAATAACGTTATTAAGATATAACTGATATTTTCCTCTGTCGACTGTAATTCAAATATAAAATGATATGATTACTGTTTTTAACCAAAGAGTTTAACGTTAACTATGTATTGTGAAAGGAATCTTATTTCATAAAGTCACGTTTGAAGGATTTGTATATGCGTAATTTTTGTTTTCCTTCTTCCATAATATAGTTTGAATCCAATGTGAACTCAGAAACTCAGTTGGAATACTCATGGTGCAAAAAAAACTCAACCTGTAAGGGTGAATACAGAAAATAAAGTCTGTATCCTTTAACGAAAATCTTCAAATCGCTCCCACTTCAGAAGTCATGGCATGAAAAACTAAACAAATTTTCTCGCGGACAGGCACATACAGAATGGGACGGGATAAACAAGTTTGTGTTTACATAACCATCCCCTAGCTTGGAATAGTGTTGTTACATCACACCATTGGAACAAACTGTAAATATCAGTTGCAATTGGCTAAAGGATGTTTGCTCCTCTATTTTTTTGAATTTTTGGCAGATTTTCGGAATCCTCTGGTTTTATCCATGTATTGACGTTAAAAAAAAATGCCCACTAACCCCTACCTTTTTTTTCATATTTTTATTACAAATAATTTTAAAAGCCATATTTCAAATTCTTACAAAATCCTTGTTTTTTTTCATAATTTTTATATTTTTAAAAGAAAAAGGTGCCAATGTTAAATGTAAGAAAAATCTAGAGAGTTTTGTTTCCCGTCAAATTTTAAATGGCTTATATCTTGAAAACAAGCACACGGACCTTTCATTTTTTTTTCTCCTTTTTTAGTTGCTTTATTTATATACTATCAATTTATAAACAGCTTTTAAAAAACTTGTTATTTTCAAACAGAGTAGCAAACCTCCTAAGTATGTGTTTTCATAACTCTCCACTAACTTGGGATAGTGTTGTAACATCACATCATTAGAACAAACTGTAAATATCAGTTGCAATTGGCTTAAGGTGATACCAAACACCTTCACTAAAATTAATTTGGCTCGTTTAATTTTCATAAATTTTTTACAAAGTATTTACTTTGACCCTTTGACAAAATTGTAAAAAAATTCAAAAAATTTGAACCACCCGTTTTATCCGAAAAATTACACTGGATATATAGCAGTTTGACAAACACTTATTTTGATCATTGAGAAGCTTAATATTCCCTCAAAACACAACGTAATTAAAACGTTTAGCTGATTTTACAGAGTTATCTCCCTGTAGTGTTAGGTACCACCTTAACTCAAAATATTGGTACGAGGGACGAAACCACTAACCTTATTGTAACATATAAGAAATTAACAATTATAAGTCAAAGTATACAACATGACTTGCGTTTTCTGAAACTGTGCTGGTTAGACACAGAGTATAGTGTTGCAATATCAAACACTAATACAGAGATAGAAGAAACCATGATGGTAAAGAGACGACTATTTTAGATAATATGATATAACACGTATTTTACTAATGATATATTCGGTAATGCTCTTTTATAGCAAAATGATTATTATGTATCATGCGATGTATAATCAAAATATTAAAAAGAAGATGTGATGGGATTCCCAATGAAACAACTCTTTACAAGAGACCAAAAGACATAGAAGTTCACAACTATATGTCATCGTATGGTCTTCAACAATAAGCACTGACTATACCTTGTAGCACATAAATATCAGCTATAAAAGGCTCCGAAATGACAAATATTAAACAATTCAAACGGCCTGATTTATATAAAAGAACGAACTATAAAAAATCTGTTGAAAAATGCTAAACTCATCAAATGGATACAAATAGAAATACATCTAAGAAAAACACAGAGTAGACGTGGCCTGGTAGTTGTACATCCCATAAACAAAAAGACACTAAGTACAGATCTGAGAGTACTCATAATTACTGACAACTTGTTCAAGGCAACTAACAACTATTCTAATATGACGTGCTTCTTTCGCTTTGTGAATAAACCCATGCTCTAAATCCAATAACATGTTTTTGGACATGCGTATATTGACTTCTGCAGAATAATGAATTTTATCAAATTGGCATGCATTTAATATATTTCATTTACTTTAAAAACATACCCAAACTCAAAATGATGCACATGTTGTTACTAATTTATTTATCATTACTGTAATGTGTTGCAATTTGAAATTGACATATTTGACCTAGATACGACATCCGTTCATGCTGGCTGTTCAAAACTCCTCCCTCTAAAAAATCACGTTGCCAGTCGTTTGCTTGTCAACAAACAAAAAAGGGAGGTTCCTAGAAGAGCGTTCTCTGCACTTATACACGTCGGACATACAAATTACCCTAATTGTCCTTATCAGAATCGAAATAATTTATGCAAGCTATACTTTATGTAGTTTTAACATGGGTAGGCATTATTTTCGTGTTTAATTAGCCCTCACTATCGCTCGGGCAAAGTAATCACGAATATAATGCCTACCCATGTTAAAACTACAATTAAGTATAGCTTGCATCAATTATTTCTAGAATAGAAAAAATAATGTATTTCGAAAAGACTTAATTTTCAGTACACATCCAGCAAAGTAATTTACATATTGGTTCAAATGGAGTTACAAACTGTACAGAATTTATATATTTGGTGTGGTTTATTTCGATACAAGATAATGGCAATTAGGCGGGAAACTGAATTTAATTTTACTAGAAATCTTCACATCCCCTTTCATGCATGAATATTTGTGGTAGGGGGTGTTATAGCCTCGTTATTCTTAAGTTTAATCTCCAATAGTACACTAACAAAAGATAATTGAAATTAGTACAGAATAAGACTTAGTACTTAAAAATGTTGGTTCCAATGAAAAACAAAATTTTAATGCCAGAAAAAAGACAAATCGACAGACTACGATCCATAATGTCGGCTACTCTTTGAGAAGTACATGCATTATAATATCGCATTCCAACATATCTTTATCAAAGCTCAATTTTTCTACAGCATATGTGATGCTGATTCAAATAAGATATGTTCAAACGCATCTCTGTCCCTCTACAGACCAAGTGTAGCTGTCGTTTTGTGCTATACTGTATATAGCTGTCACGTTGTTATTAAGGACGTTTGTTCTGAAAAATATGTCACTTTTTTTCTCTCCGAAGAAATTTATGCAAAAAAATCCTCCAGCAAGCTCTATAAATTAAATATACTTCTGACAAAATATTTGTAAATTGTCATTTCTAGCACTAAATTATTAAACTCCAGTCGTGAAGGTGTCACCAGCTAAGGTGTCGGTGCTTCGATACTCACATGATATGTATATACAAATCGGTTTGATGAAGTTTTAAATCATTATGAGACTACGGTGCAAACTCTCTCAGGCACAGTTGACCTGAGAGGAATTTAATCTATTATTTTCAGTCTGTTTTGATCACAAGCTTACCACTTGTTTTCGGGTTATACATACTGTGGATTCATTTTTATTTGTTCGATACCAGTTTTTGCGGGTTTCGTGGGTACAGGTAAACCACGAAATCATATGTTCAACGAATTACAAATATCATATAGGCTATGTATACAGAGATTGCTAATCCAATAAATCAAATATCTACGAAAATGCAAGTTTTCCTCAATCCGCGACAATTGATACCCACGAAAAAAAATATGAATCCACAGTACTTGTCTTTCATTTTGTTTTATTTGGAATGTTCATGATATAATTACGGGAAAATATTTGAGTAATTTGGTATCAATTTTAAAGTCTAAAGATATGGAATAACTGAAGAAACCTTGCTGAATTTAAAAAAAATAATATATGAAAAAAAAGAAATGATATTATTAGGCGTCTGACGTATCAAATTATAAGCCTTTTACCTTGGATAACTATTAGCATGTCGAAATGTACTATTGTATTGTTTATTTGTGTACTTCTCTGTCCTGAATGTTCTTGCATTTATTTGTACTGTAATCATGTCATGTCATGTAATGTTGTCGTTTTAGTGTTATATTTAACAGCGCGAGGTTTGACTAGCCACACAACCAGGTTCATTCCACCAATTTTTTCTTTTTCTTAATATGTCAAGTACCAAGTCAGGAAAATGGCAGTTGTTATCGTTAAGTTCGTTTCTGTGTGTATTGCATTGTCTTTTGTTTTTTGTTGCACTTCAGTGTTTCTGTTGTTTCGTTGTTTTCCTCTTGTAGTTGATGTGTTTCTCTTGGTTTTAGTTAGTAAATCGGATTTGTTTACTCTCAATCGATTTATGACTTTCGAACATCGATACACTACTGTTGTCTTTATTAAGGATGGCAAATTTGCACTGTTGTTCAGATTAGAAGTTTCTGTTTTTGCATAATCAAACTTCCATGCACCAGTGTGCACTAATATACTTTAAAGGTATGTTGAATTTTTCAGCACAAACTATGATAAGGTATAGTTGTTAAATGAATAGACTACCAGTATATTTCAGCTTAAGACATAATAGCCCTAAATGCTTGAAATTGAAGAATTTAACAAAGCAATGGGACTATGAATAAGTGGTTTCATTCCAGAAAAGCTTCGGACACATACAGGTTAAAGAGTAAAATTAGAACAAAAACACCGAATTCCGAAGAAAATTCAAATCGAAAAGTCCCTAGTCAAATGGCAAAATTAAAAAAATCGCATCAAACGAATGGATAACAACTGTCATATTTCTGACTTTGTTCAAGCGTTTTCTTATGTAGAAAATGGTGGATAAAACCTGTTTTATAGCTAGCTATACCACTTACTTGCATTCAATTTTCATTAACACACAGTGTGACTAAAGGATGTTTGCTCCTCTATTTTTTTGAATTTTTGGCAGATTTTCGGAATCCTCTGGTTTTATCCATGTATTGACGTTAAAAAAAAATGCCCACTAACCCCTACCTTTTTTTTCATATTTTTATTACAAATAATTTTAAAAGCCATATTTCAAATTCTTACAAAATCCTTGTTTTTTTTCATAATTTTTATATTTTTAAAAGAAAAAGGTGCCAATGTTAAATGTAAGAAAAATCTAGAGAGTTTTGTTTCCCGTCAAATTTTAAATGGCTTATATCTTGAAAACAAGCACACGGACCTTTCATTTTTTTTTCTCCTTTTTTAGTTGCTTTATTTATATACTATCAATTTATAAACAGCTTTTAAAAAACTTGTTATTTTCAAACAGAGTAGCAAACCTCCTAAGTATGTGTTTTCATAACTCTCCACTAACTTGGGATAGTGTTGTAACATCACATCATTAGAACAAACTGTAAATATCAGTTGCAATTGGCTTAAGGTGATACCAAACACCTTCACTAAAATTAATTTGGCTCGTTTAATTTTCATAAATTTTTTACAAAGTATTTACTTTGACCCTTTGACAAAATTGTAAAAAAATTCAAAAAATTTGAACCACCCGTTTTATCCGAAAAATTACACTGGATATATAGCAGTTTGACAAACACTTATTTTGATCATTGAGAAGCTTAATATTCCCTCAAAACACAACGTAATTAAAACGTTTAGCTGATTTTACAGAGTTATCTCCCTGTAGTGTTAGGTACCACCTTAACTCAAAATATTGGTACGAGGGACGAAACCACTAACCTTATTGTAACATATAAGAAATTAACAATTATAAGTCAAAGTATACAACATGACTTGCGTTTTCTGAAACTGTGCTGGTTAGACACAGAGTATAGTGTTGCAATATCAAACACTAATACAGAGATAGAAGAAACCATGATGGTAAAGAGACGACTATTTTAGATAATATGATATAACACGTATTTTACTAATGATATATTCGGTAATGCTCTTTTATAGCAAAATGATTATTATGTATCATGCGATGTATAATCAAAATATTAAAAAGAAGATGTGATGGGATTCCCAATGAAACAACTCTTTACAAGAGACCAAAAGACATAGAAGTTCACAACTATATGTCATCGTATGGTCTTCAACAATAAGCACTGACTATACCTTGTAGCACATAAATATCAGCTATAAAAGGCTCCGAAATGACAAATATTAAACAATTCAAACGGCCTGATTTATATAAAAGAACGAACTATAAAAAATCTGTTGAAAAATGCTAAACTCATCAAATGGATACAAATAGAAATACATCTAAGAAAAACACAGAGTAGACGTGGCCTGGTAGTTGTACATCCCATAAACAAAAAGACACTAAGTACAGATCTGAGAGTACTCATAATTACTGACAACTTGTTCAAGGCAACTAACAACTATTCTAATATGACGTGCTTCTTTCGCTTTGTGAATAAACCCATGCTCTAAATCCAATAACATGTTTTTGGACATGCGTATATTGACTTCTGCAGAATAATGAATTTTATCAAATTGGCATGCATTTAATATATTTCATTTACTTTAAAAACATACCCAAACTCAAAATGATGCACATGTTGTTACTAATTTATTTATCATTACTGTAATGTGTTGCAATTTGAAATTGACATATTTGACCTAGATACGACATCCGTTCATGCTGGCTGTTCAAAACTCCTCCCTCTAAAAAATCACGTTGCCAGTCGTTTGCTTGTCAACAAACAAAAAAGGGAGGTTCCTAGAAGAGCGTTCTCTGCACTTATACACGTCGGACATACAAATTACCCTAATTGTCCTTATCAGAATCGAAATAATTTATGCAAGCTATACTTTATGTAGTTTTAACATGGGTAGGCATTATTTTCGTGTTTAATTAGCCCTCACTATCGCTCGGGCAAAGTAATCACGAATATAATGCCTACCCATGTTAAAACTACAATTAAGTATAGCTTGCATCAATTATTTCTAGAATAGAAAAAATAATGTATTTCGAAAAGACTTAATTTTCAGTACACATCCAGCAAAGTAATTTACATATTGGTTCAAATGGAGTTACAAACTGTACAGAATTTATATATTTGGTGTGGTTTATTTCGATACAAGATAATGGCAATTAGGCGGGAAACTGAATTTAATTTTACTAGAAATCTTCACATCCCCTTTCATGCATGAATATTTGTGGTAGGGGGTGTTATAGCCTCGTTATTCTTAAGTTTAATCTCCAATAGTACACTAACAAAAGATAATTGAAATTAGTACAGAATAAGACTTAGTACTTAAAAATGTTGGTTCCAATGAAAAACAAAATTTTAATGCCAGAAAAAAGACAAATCGACAGACTACGATCCATAATGTCGGCTACTCTTTGAGAAGTACATGCATTATAATATCGCATTCCAACATATCTTTATCAAAGCTCAATTTTTCTACAGCATATGTGATGCTGATTCAAATAAGATATGTTCAAACGCATCTCTGTCCCTCTACAGACCAAGTGTAGCTGTCGTTTTGTGCTATACTGTATATAGCTGTCACGTTGTTATTAAGGACGTTTGTTCTGAAAAATATGTCACTTTTTTTCTCTCCGAAGAAATTTATGCAAAAAAATCCTCCAGCAAGCTCTATAAATTAAATATACTTCTGACAAAATATTTGTAAATTGTCATTTCTAGCACTAAATTATTAAACTCCAGTCGTGAAGGTGTCACCAGCTAAGGTGTCGGTGCTTCGATACTCACATGATATGTATATACAAATCGGTTTGATGAAGTTTTAAATCATTATGAGACTACGGTGCAAACTCTCTCAGGCACAGTTGACCTGAGAGGAATTTAATCTATTATTTTCAGTCTGTTTTGATCACAAGCTTACCACTTGTTTTCGGGTTATACATACTGTGGATTCATTTTTATTTGTTCGATACCAGTTTTTGCGGGTTTCGTGGGTACAGGTAAACCACGAAATCATATGTTCAACGAATTACAAATATCATATAGGCTATGTATACAGAGATTGCTAATCCAATAAATCAAATATCTACGAAAATGCAAGTTTTCCTCAATCCGCGACAATTGATACCCACGAAAAAAAATATGAATCCACAGTACTTGTCTTTCATTTTGTTTTATTTGGAATGTTCATGATATAATTACGGGAAAATATTTGAGTAATTTGGTATCAATTTTAAAGTCTAAAGATATGGAATAACTGAAGAAACCTTGCTGAATTTAAAAAAAATAATATATGAAAAAAAAGAAATGATATTATTAGGCGTCTGACGTATCAAATTATAAGCCTTTTACCTTGGATAACTATTAGCATGTCGAAATGTACTATTGTATTGTTTATTTGTGTACTTCTCTGTCCTGAATGTTCTTGCATTTATTTGTACTGTAATCATGTCATGTCATGTAATGTTGTCGTTTTAGTGTTATATTTAACAGCGCGAGGTTTGACTAGCCACACAACCAGGTTCATTCCACCAATTTTTTCTTTTTCTTAATATGTCAAGTACCAAGTCAGGAAAATGGCAGTTGTTATCGTTAAGTTCGTTTCTGTGTGTATTGCATTGTCTTTTGTTTTTTGTTGCACTTCAGTGTTTCTGTTGTTTCGTTGTTTTCCTCTTGTAGTTGATGTGTTTCTCTTGGTTTTAGTTAGTAAATCGGATTTGTTTACTCTCAATCGATTTATGACTTTCGAACATCGATACACTACTGTTGTCTTTATTAAGGATGAATTTGCACTGTTGTTCAGATTAGAAGTTTCTGTTTTTGCATAATCAAACTTCCATGCACCAGTGTGCACTAATATACTTTAAAGGTATGTTGAATTTTTCAGCACAAACTATGATAAGGTATAGTTGTTAAATGAATAGACTACCAGTATATTTCAGCTTAAGACATAATAGCCCTAAATGCTTGAAATTGAAGAATTTAACAAAGCAATGGGACTATGAATAAGTGGTTTCATTCCAGAAAAGCTTCGGACACATACAGGTTAAAGAGTAAAATTAGAACAAAAACACCGAATTCCGAAGAAAATTCAAATCGAAAAGTCCCTAGTCAAATGGCAAAATTAAAAAAATCGCATCAAACGAATGGATAACAACTGTCATATTTCTGACTTTGTTCAAGCGTTTTCTTATGTAGAAAATGGTGGATAAAACCTGTTTTATAGCTAGCTATACCACTTACTTGCATTCAATTTTCATTAACACACAGTGTGACTAAACAGTCTAACATTGATTCTTATGACTTACCGAGTACATTGTAACTGATCGTTAAACTATAAATATACAAACATAAGTATATAATGTATAGGGTAAACATTTTTCATTGGTCGATTAAGAACTGACCATTATATATGAATAAGAAAAATTCAAACATCTGGTGCTATACTTTTGGAGGTTGTGCGATTTTAAGATATTGTCCCACAAACATCATATACACGAAAAGTTTCTTAGATAATTGACAATTTCATGACCACTTTGATACCACGATTTGATTGAAGAAGAAAGTGCTCGAGTCACACACAAAATCATTTAAAGCTATCTGGTACCAACAATTATAAAGATAATGTTATAGTTATGAAGATAAAATAAAGATGATGTGATATGAATGCATGCAATGAGTAACCCTAACATGAAACCAAATGACTTACAGGTTACCAACTTTTAAAGTAGGTCACCATACGGCCTTCAAGCAAACCCATACCGCATAGTAAGTCATAAAATGTAACAAAAAGACAAATGTTAAATGATTCCAGCGATATAACTCACGACTCGATTACTGTACATTTAAAAGAATAAATGAGAAAAAGATGTCATATACAGCAACCACTGACCAAGGTTAGTTTTAACTAAGTTTATTTAAAGTGTAAAACTCGACCTACTTACTCACAAATTAAACAAAATCCTAATGGACTTCATGTTAAGTTTGTGAGTAAACGGTATTGTTTCTACATCAAGAAACTCCAGAAAACTAACTTTTGATAGTTAAAAATCCTAAAAATACATTGAACATTATATCCAGATCATATATGAAATGAAGTATATTTATCCATGAACAGTTTCAATGTACAGGTAACAGCCATGACGTGTACTAATAAAATTAGATACTTAACATATCAATTTAAAAAAAAAGTAAAAACACAAAAAAAAACTGAATCCCAAGGAAACAAAAACGGAAAGTCCCCAATCAAATGACAAAATAAAAAAAAATCACATCAAACAAATGGATAACAACTGTCATAGTCCTGACTTGGTTCAGGCGTTTTCGTATGCAGAAAATGGTGGATTAAATTTTCATCGACACACATTGCGATTAAACATTCTAATATTGATTCTAATGAATTACCGAGTACATTGTAATTGAACGTTAGCTTGCAACATACAAATATATTTAAAAACAAGAGGCTCTCAAGAGCCTGAATCGCTCACCTTAATTCTTTTGGTTAAATCTCTCATCAATGATTATTTTGGCTTTTCAATTTATCTAAATGTTTTTTGGATCGTCCTATTTTCTTCAAAAGCCAAGAAAAATAATCATTTTCTCCTATGTTCTATTTTAGCCATAGGAGCTATATTTCTTGACATACAAGGAAATAAAATATAAAATTTATACTAGATACTCTGAAACTCATTTAGCGTAAGTTTGGCTGAAATTGATACAGCAGTTTCAAAGGAGAAGATTTTTTAAAGTAAGTCAATATGATGAACAAATTGTGAAAAAAGTCTTTAAAGGGCAATAACTCCTTAAGGGGTCAATTGACAATTTTGGTTAAATTGACTTAATTGAAGATATTACTTTGCTGAACATTATTGCTGTTTACAGTTTATTTCTATCTATAATTATATTCAAGATAATAAACAAAAACAGCAAAATTTCCTTAAAATTATCAATTCAGGGGCAGCAACCCAACAACAGGTTGTCTGATTCATCTGAAAATTTCAGGGCAGATAGATCTTGACCTCATAAACAATATTACCCAATGTCAGATTTGCTCTAAATGCTTTGGTTTTTGAGTTATAAGCCAAAAACTGCATTTGACCCCTATGTTCTATTTTTAGCAATGGCGATCATGTTTGTTGATAGATCATAACTTCGGATACAATTTACAAACAAGATACCCTAAGGAACATTCAGTTAAAGTTTGGAAGTATTTGGCTCAGTAGTTTCAGAGGAGAAGATTTTTGTAAAAGATTACTAAGATTTACGAAAAATGGTTAAAAATTGACTATAAAGGGCAATAACTCCTAAAGGGGTCAACTGACCATTTCCGTCATGTTGACTTATTTGTAAATCTTACTTTGCTGAACATTATTCCTGTTTACAGTTTATCTCTATCTATAATAATATTTAAGATAATAACCAAAAACAGCAAAATTTCCTTAAAATTACCAATTCAGGGGCAGCAACCCAACAACGGGTTGTCTGATTCATCTGAAAATTTCAGGGCAGATAGATCTTGACCTGATAAACAATATTACCCCCATGTCAGATTTGCTCTAAATGCTCTGGTTTTTGAGTTATAAGCCAAAAACTGCATTTGACCCCTATGTTCTATTTTTAGCAATGGCGACCATGTTTGTTGATAGATCAAAACTTCGGATACAATTTATAAATTAGATACCCTAAGGAACATTCAGTTAAAGTTTGAAAGTATTTGGCCCAATAGTTTCAGAGGAGAAGATTCTTGAAATAGTTTACGACGACGACAGACGACGACAGACGACGGACGACGACGGACGCCAAGTGATGGCATAAGCTCACTTGTCCCTTCGGGACAGGTGAGCTAAAAATACATACACGTGTTGAAAGTATATAAAAGGTTAAATGTTTTTCATTGGTCGAGTTAGAACATATAACCAAACAATGGTATTTGAAGAAGGTCAATTCAAACATTTTGTGCTATATTTTTTGCGGTTGCTTGTATTTAAGATATAATTGTCATTCGAGGTTCGCTTTTGGTGCAGTAAAGCTTCACACCCTCTCACCCGACTTAATGTATTTATCTTGTGTTATTACTTTATTACTGTGAATAATAACGTGTGTAAGAACAGAATCTTTCATTTGATACATAATATGTATTTCAATGTACATAATGAAATTTTTTTTTATATTGGTTTTTGTGTTTGTTACCGGTAGTGGCCTAGGTAGACAGTAACATATGAACTTTAAATTGCATTTGTCTTTAATAAAATTAAAGCTTTGCTGCACTGACAGTAACAGTAAATATCATACGTAGGTGTTGATAGATACAGGAAGCTGTGGTATGAGTGCCAATGAGACAACTCTTCAAGTCACAAAAAAATAAACCATTATAGGTCAAGGTACGGTCTTTATCACGGAGCCTTGGATCGCACCGAAAAGCAAGCTATACCCCCCCCCCCCCCCCCAAAAAAAAATAAATAAAAATTAGCATTTAAACGGGAAAACCAACGGTCTAATATATATATATATATAAACGAAAACGAGAAACACTCATTAACCACATCAACAAACGAAAAGTACTCAACATCAGATTCCTGACTTAGGACAGGCGCAAACAATTGAAGCGGGATTAAACGTTTTAATGGTACCAGACCTTCTCTCTTTTCAAAAACAATAGTGTAACATCACAACATAGAAAGACAAAATATAAATGGAATGGCTTAACTCAATCAAAAAACGTTGTAACAGAAATGAATTTGAGTTTATTTTCCACTTGTTCGCTTGAAGTCATGAATTAGAACATAATGACAAATTAATTCAACTTGTCTTCAGAGATGAAGGAAAGCCAGACTTACTGAAATATTTTTTAAACTTGTATCTGAAAATATTCAATGTGAAAAATTCAAATTAAAATACTATTCAATATATAATTATTGAATTTAATTTCCAATCAACAAGTTTTCAACAGGTTCAAAATCTATTATTAGAGGACAAAGGTACTTATTTTAAAATGCAATGTCATGAATATTGGTTAGTGTTTTCCTATAATATTATGCTGTATACATTGTTTTCTTATTTATGTTAGCTCTCATTTCCAGATATTTCTGGATTGGATTACAGAAAAGAAAAATGGACAAAAAATACGCAACAGAGACTAATTGGGCATTTAACTACACATATAATGGGTAAATAATTTAACAAATAGAGAACAGTTGCATTAGAAATTAAAGAATACTGAAATGAAGATCGCCTCATCCAAACTGAAATCGTTATCAAAGGTACCAGGGTTATAATTTAATACGTCAGACGCGCGTTTCGTCTACATAAGACGCATCAGTAACGCTTAGATAAAAACAATTCAGATTAAAAGACACTTTCTGAATGTATAGCGTCAAATTTTTAATATCAAAATATTTTGAAACTAACAATGATTTATTAGATTTTTAAAGCCAGACGTTGGCTTTTTATACCACAAGCTAATCTTTGCATGCTTATTATCTATTGTAACAAAATACATATTTGACAACATAATGTTGTATGTTGCATTATGTGCAACTCCCCTAGGACAGGAACCTGTTATTCAGTGGTTGTCGGCCCTAGGACAGGAACCTGTTATTCAGTGGTTGTCGGCCCTAGGACAGTAACCTGTAATTCAGTGGTTGTCGGCCCTAGGACAGGAACCTGTTATTAAGTGGTTGTCGGCCCTAGGACAGGAACCTGTTATTCAGTGGTTGTCAGCCCTAGGACAAGAACCTGTTATTCAGTGGTTGTCGGCCCTAGGACAGTAACCTGTTATTCAGTGGTTGTCATGGTTCATTATTGTTTCTCGATTCTCATTTTTATATAAATTAGACCGTTGGTTTTCCTGTTAGAATTGTTATACCCTTGTAATTTTTGGGATCTTTTATTTTTTACAAATTGCGACTTGGATTGAGTGTTGTCTTATTGGCAGTCATTTCACATCTTCTTGTAGGAACATATACTAGAAAATACGGGAAAATTTATTAAAGTTACACACATTTTCCTCGGGTTCAGTATAAACGGGCTATTTACTCTGAGAGGACCTGCTTTATTAATTAGTTGTAATTGGCCGTGCACTAGCTTTAAGTAACATCCTTTATTTAGTTCCCTTGTGTATATTGCTTTTGTTTTTAGCTCTGAGTGTGCCTTGCATCGATCTTTTGAGTTGAGTCAATCGCAACTGATTTTACCGGTTAATTCAATGTTGCAATAAACCACTACTGTCCCAGTTGGTAAAGGGCCCAAGACATCTGACTTGGACTTCTTTTAAACTGAGTTTTATTTTACGTATTGCTGTGTGTTTTTTTTTTTGATATTGGCTAGAAGTATATAGTGCCGGGAGGAGATTCGCAAAACAGTTTTGCGCCTGTCCCAATTCAGAAGCCTGTGGCCTTTTTTAGTCTTGTATGACTTTTGATTTTAGCTCATTTATATGTTTTGGAGTTTAGTATTGCCCCCATCATCACTGAACTAGTACACCTTTTGTTTAGGCGCTAGCTGAAGTACGCCTTCGGGTATCGGATTTTATTCGCTGTGTTAAAGCCCAATTGGTTGTCTTCGTTTTTTTTTTTAATCTTTGGTTGGCTAGTTGGCTCTTTCACACATTCCCCATTTCCATTTTCAATTTAATTATTAATCTATGCAATCTTATCATAAACGCAAAGTCAACTACTGCAATGAAAAACAACCGTACATGTAAGTATCATCATGGTTAGGGGCTGGCATATAGAATGAAATTCAAAACAGTGTGGCTGTGGCCATTGATTGACACATTAAATTCATCCATTGACTGGGACAATTTACGTGAACGTTTGTCTGTAACGACCACTGTTCACGACGTACCTACGATAGACATTTAAACTGTGGGGTTACCAAAGGTTTCTTAACGCCTTTAATTATAAAATAATTCGAAAAAATAATCAGGAATAACCTTTATGTTTTGATTTATATAATTGATATAAATCAAAACATCGTGTTATTTCTGATTAATTTTTCGAATTACTTTATTAAGGTGTTGAGAACCTTTGGTGACCCCATAGTTTAAGTGTCTTTAAAAAGTACATAGTGAGCAGTGGTCGTTACATACAAACGTTCACGTAAATTGTCCCAGTCAATGGATGAATTTAATGTGTCAATCAATGGCCACAGCCACACTGTTTTGAATTTCCTTCTATATGCTCTAATATTTTAATGAGAGAAATAAAACGCAGCAAATTTAAATGCAAATTAATTCCGACCCTTAACAAAAAAAAGGTCTTGCTCTTATTATAGAAGTATCATTTCATATTATAAAAGACCTGGTAATGACTACTTTTTTCGAAACAAATCTGCATAAATAAATTATCTATTAAAACTTCGAATCGTTTCCATGAATCAGAAAATGATACAATACAATTCGAGGTTATCTTGTTATTGTAAGACTAGCACACAATCATCATTCATGGAAATTTGCTTGAAAATTCATAGAAAAATATGTCTACTTTGAAATGGCACAACTTATAAAAAGTGCAAATTTTTATTTACATCTTAAGTTTCAAATTGCATTGTACTACAAATGTACAAAACACTCTTTACATTTGATATTTTAAAATATTGAAATGGAATCTTGGCATCATCTGGCATTTCACTATACTATTACAAAGATGTGTTTCTGGCAGTACAAATAAACTATTTAAAGTTAATCATCGGATCTAGATAAAATTATTATCTTTCATACTTTATGTTCTAAAACTTTAATTCCAAAGACTTGGAGTGGGAGGAAAACATAATCTACTTTTTTTTATCTACGAAATTGTATTCTAAAAGTACGTAGTAGGAGGAAAAAATAATGTCATACTTCCTCAACCGGTTATAAGATTTAAACCTGTTAGCTTCCACCCCTCCCCTAACCATAAATTCCTAAATGTTTTGCCAAATACAGCTAAGGCAATCGATTCTTGAGGTAGACAAGCCTTAGTATTACAAAAATTCAAGGTTTTGTAAACATAATTATGACCATATCTATCAATTACAACAAAGAAGTGCTGACTACTGGGACTACTTTTAAATATGTTTGCCAAGTTTAGGCACAGGACATAAACGATCCCAGATTGTCCAATAAACATCATACACACGAAAGTTTCTGAGATAAGTGATAATTTCATGACCACTCCGAAACCACTATTTGGTCACAAACAAAACCATCTAAAGCTTTAGGTTACCAATAATTGTAAACGCTTACCTTCCGGAGCACCTGATTTCAGTCCCGGTTTGTATTGGAGTTCGTGTTGTTTCTTCTTTATTATTTGTAACTGTTGATGTAAATATCTTTTGGTTTGATGAGTCTTTGTTTACTCCTTGGTTTTGATTGTTATTATCTTGTAAAGATAATGATATAGTTATCAAGACAAATACGATTATGCCCAGATCATATACTGTGGATTCATTATTATTCGTTGGATACCAATTTTCGTGGGTGTCATGAGTACAGGTGAACCACGAATCTAAAAGTTCAACGAAATGCAAATTTCTATAAAGTTGTATCCAGACTATTGCAATGAATCCACATTATGCCATGAAATACGCGTGTATTTATTACACTTAGTCTAATAGTTATTACTTTATGATATGGTACAAAAATCAACCAAAAATATCGATGATGTTTGGCCCCAGATAACTTTTAAAATATTTTTATCATTGAAAACGCTCCAAATTATCTCCCTTTGATGCAAATTGCCATTTTTTTTGCCATTAAAATTGAAATATCTTTTTTAACTCATCGGTGACCTATATGTTTTATTATTGTTTTCAAATAAGCTGTACATAAAATAAATATTTGTAAAATTTAAGCGATTTCTGTAATTTAGTTCTTTTGTTATTTCGATATTACCTCTATTTCTCCTATCATTTCAACAGAAAAAAGGAAATTAGCAATGTATGCTTCTTTCGGAGGCAGATTGTGAGCTTAAATGAACGGTGACTTCATTATTTTATTTCATTTTTCTATTAAGTATATGATAAAATTCATTTATAAAAAAAATTATAGCGAAATCTTATATTAGAAAAAAATGATTTATACCCGCAAGCCCCCTTAACATATCAAGTTAGAAAAAAGTAAAAATACAAAACTATACTGAAATCGAAACAAAAAGTCCCTTATTAAATGGCAAAATCAAAAAATCAAACATACCAAACGAATGGACAACAACTGTCATATTTCTGACTTGTTACAGCCATTATGAAGAAAATGGTGGATCAAACCTGGTTTTAAATAAAGCTTGACATGTCACTTGTAAATTCGACTATATTGACAACGATGAGTGAAGCGAGTATACTACATGTACAAATGTACCGTAAACGCACAAAATGAACTCCAATCAATCAGTGAAAACAAAACTTTCTTATATTTGAAAAGCATGCCAAACCGCATAGTAGGCTATAAAGGCCCCTCAAATGACAAATGTCTAACACTTCAAACGAGAAAACTAACGACTTGTTTGACGCTTGACGTTTGAAGCTATAAACGAAAAACAAATATGTTATACAGCAACAAAGAACAACCAAGGCTAGTTTTACTGAGTTTATTTAAGGTGTAAAACTCGATCGACTTACTCATAAATTAACAAAATCGTAATTGACTTTTTGTTTAGTTTGTGAGTAAAAGATCTAGCTTCCACATCAGTATACTACGCAAAACTTTTAAATATTTAAAAAACCACTGCACATAACGTTCAGATCACCAATGCAATGAAATGGATATATCGATGAACACTGTAGTAACAGTTTACAGCCACGACGCTTACCAATACAATAGGAAACTTAACATATCAAATAAGAAGTGAGTATACCATATGCACTAAGTTCCAAGAACGCACAAAATGATCTTCAATCAATCAGTGAAAACAATTTTTTCTTATATTTGCAAACCACTGATCGAATGTTATGATCATAATCATTAATGATCAAAGCCTTTTAATTATCAATGAAGGCCTTTCAAATAAAAACACATCAAAAGTGTCTCTCATGAACGTTTTTTTATTCATTAAACGTTTAATTACTCATTAAGTCAAAAATAAACTACTTCATTTTTAATCGGAAACTGTTGTTTGAATGATTTCTGATGTTTTGCGCGCTAATAGCCATTTTGCATTGTCATATTATGCTCTGAAATTTAATTACCAGGTTTATATAACTTGAAAATTTCTATGCATTATTTTCCCGCCAGTTACCTTTTTTCTCAGCTGATTTTTTCTTTTCCCGTCAGTTCAGTTTTGCTCGTCATTATACTCGTTCTCTCGTATTTACATCTTTCCTCGTAATTTTGCTTTCTTCTCTCGTCAGTTTCATTTTTGTTGTCATATTTCCGTTTTTGTCTCTCATTCTCTACAAATTCAATCTTTTTTCTTAGTCTACCTCTTTTCCTGTTTGTTTGTATTTTTTCTTTACCAGTCAGTTTCCAAATTTCTCTCGGTAGTTTCTTTCTTTTCTCGCTCGCCAGTATTCTTTGTTCTCTCTGTAGTAACGTTTCTTTCCCCTTCACTTTCTTTCTTTTCTCGCTCACCAGTTTCCTTTGTTCTTTCCGTAAACGTTTCTTTTCCCTTCACTTTCTTTCTTTTCTCGCTCGCCAGTTTTCTTTGTTCTCTCAGAAAACGTTTCTTTCCCCTTCACTTTCATTCTTATCACTCTCGCCAGTATTCTTTGTTCTCTCTGTAGTAATGTTTCGTTTCCCTTCACTTTCCTTCTTTTCTCGCTCTCCAGTTTCCTTTGTTCTCTCTGTAGAAACGTTTCTTTTCATTTCATTTTCCTTCTTATCACGCTCGCCATTTTCTTTTGTTCTCTCTGTAGTAACGTTTCTTTTCATTTTACGTTCCTCCTTATCACTTTCGCCAGTTTCCTTTGTTCTTTCCGAAGTAACGTTTCTTTCCCCTTCACTTTCCTTCTTATCACACTCGCCATTTTCCTTTGTTCCTTCCGAGGTAACGATTTGTTTCTCTTCACTTTCCTTCTTATCTGGCTCGCCAGGTTTCTTTGTTCTCTTTGAAGTAACGTTACTATTCCCTTCAATTTTCTTCTTATCTCAAGAGCAATCTTTCTTTTCTTGTTAATGTCCTTCTTTCACTTTTCTCACTCGTCAGTTGTCTTTTTCTCTCTTAAGAAATCTTTCTTTTCCGATAAATTTAATTTCGTTTCTCTCGCTCACCAATTTCTTTTCTTCTTTCAATTTTGAACTGTTTCTCCGTCATTTTCTTTCTTTTCACGCAGGTCGGTCATCTTCATTCAGCAGTAATTATTATTTCCACGTCAATCTCCTTCTATCATCGCTCGTTAATTCTCTTTCTTCTATGAGCATTTTCTTTTTTTGCGTCAGTTACAAATTTTCTCTCGTCAGTTGTCTTTGTTTTCTTGGCAGGTACTTTTTTCTCCGCCAAGTTTTCTCCTTTTCTCGCACGACAGTTTTCAGTTAGCTTTCGGCAGCTATCTTTGAATTTTTTTTTATCAGTTTTCTCTGTACCTTCTTTCTTGTCAGTTATCTCTACATAGCCAAAGTAACCTACCTTTATTACGTCGACTGTTTACCAATTTATTCAAGACGAATTACCTGCCTGACCCAGGTTGATATTATATGTAGTGTACGACACTGTTAGTTATAAAGGAAATTGTAATTTTATACCTTCTAAGTTATTATGACGTATAATGGCTAGTTAATTCTAAGTCGCTAAACAATGACCTCAAATAAAGGCAACAGTAGTATATCGCTGTTCGAAAGTCATAAACCAATTGAGAGACAAAACAAATCCGGGTTACAAACGAAAACTGTGGGAAACACATCAACTATATGAGAAAAACAACGAAACAACAGAAACACTAGTACTGAATTGCAACAAAAAACCAAACGACAATGCAACACATACAGAAATAGTAATGCAAATCAATAGTTGATATAGTGATATATCTCAAGTATTTCCTATCAACCTAGCTTAAGCAGAAAACGAGACAACTGTTGACGCTGTCGTAATCTTCGCCATCACCGGAAATACAATTATCACGTCTCGCTTTCTGTGACATTCGTCGCAGGCAAGATAAAAACCAGGAACTTCATTGTGTATTTGCATAAATCTTATATTAAGTCTAGCAATTTCAGAAGATCTTTTCGAAGCAGATATTTCTTAAATAATTGGTTAATGTTTTAAGGTCCACATCCGGATTAACAAACTGAGAAATGGGAAAGTTCAGAACAATATCAATGTCACACATTTCTTGATATTTAGGTTGAGATGGAGTTTCCCTCAAAATGCCCTGCATTATTTTGTTATATTCAGAGTGTCTGTCCCACTGGTTGACCATCAATATGAGGAAGAATAGAGGATAATATAGTCATATGGACAATAACTGTTCTGTATTGAAAAGCCTTTCGGAACATCAATGCCAAAAAATCTAGAACAGCACTTAGAAGTACTGAAAGGATTTAACTTCCCTTTCCACACACCAGCTAACCCACTTATGTCTGGCCGAATCGTAAAATTTCTGAGTCTCTTTCCCCCGGGAGATGAGCAAAAGAATTTTTTTAACTCCTCTGATATTGACATTGTTCAATATTATCTCCTGAGACAAAGCCACCCGACTAGTTGAAATGACTTGTTTTGATGCGACTGTAGCAGAGGTGGAAATGTTGGTAACATAATTGGGTGTTGAAATAACATTTCCAGCAATATTGCTTACTATTGCTATGCCCTCCAAGCAGGAGTTACCAACAATACAGTTGTTTTCTCTGCGTTGATCTTCTTCAGGCATTTGGCTACCAAGCAGAAAGGAGGGCATAAGCCTTGAAACTTGCCCAAGGTTGCAACAGAGCATTTCACGCTGATGCTCCTGGATCGGGAAGCCAGCTTACGTTTGTATGTTTTGAGTTGAGTGTTGGAACGATCTGCAGAAAGATCTAAGTTGCAGACCATTGTCTTTCTTATAAAAGAATTGAAATCATTTTAATGAAGTTTCCAATTGCTAGAGTCTAAATGATGTCTGGACTTTCAACCTGCAATCAGATTTTCTCGACCTGGGATGAAATATGCTTTTAGCACTTTGTCTTTTTTGGAGACAGCATGTTCAAAGCTCTAGGGCTAGTTTGTTTCAAACTTTGGACACAGTCCCCCTTTTTGTTGATATAAGTCATTGTTGTTATGATGTCTGTCTAAAACAACACCTGTAAATGATGTCTGTCTTTTAAAAAAGATTTGACTGCATGAGTCATGCTATTACCTCAAGGGTGTTTACATGGTATTTTTTTTTTATTGTAACCAAGGACCCCTACGAACACTTCGTTCTTTACTGCTCCCCATCCAACATTGCTAGCATCTGTTTGGATGATTACGACGGTTGGATGAAAACAATTATAGACTTTCCATATCTACCGAGTTCACTAAAAATCATAGAAAAGGCATTTTTTTAGATGGGACAAAAATTATTTCTGTCCGTTTATTTGAACTTATCTTAACTTGGGAAAAGCATTACAGTTAGTTGTGCTTCTAGTTGACATTTCTCTTTTGATTTGGTTCATTATTAAAGTATCGCCACTGTAAACACATGGACGAATACCGAGTCGTCTTAGAAAACTTGCTGGGACTTTAATTAATTTTGTAAATACTTGTGGGGCAACTAAAATTACAAAGGAAAGTACCTGGAATTGATAAGTCTTTCCCTGCCATTGGAACTGGAAATACTTTTTATGTTGTTTTAACACTGCCAATGGGACTATTTTGAATGGATGTGTACAATACAATACAAATACAAATATGTTTATTATAGTGACATTGTGTATAACAAATTATGTACAATATTGAAATATATCAATTAAATTACACCCGGCCCAATGGACCTATAAGTCACTTCAAATAGATACTATAGTATTAATTCAGATTGTCATCAGGAATTTTATATACATGTTAATTATTTAAATATAAGTTTTGTCTGCGTTTTGTTAATGAATGTTATAAGTATCGAGCTGTTTTTCGATGATATTCTGACAATAATAAATTTAACTTTTCACTGTTATTCAAATATGATACGGTTTCACTAAGTCTAGAGAATAATTGATTACGTAGTCCATTGTAAAATTGGCATTCAATCAGAAAGTGTAGTTCATTTTCAACATGTCCGGAGTCGCACATTCTACATATCCGTTGGTATTCTGGCTCATCAACAAAACGTCCTGTTTCTAATCTTAGCGGAAGAATGCCACATCTAAACTGGGCCAGTACCGATCTTTCTTTACGTTTTAAATTTTGTCTAACATATGTTTCTGTTCAATGTGTAGATTTAAAAGTTCTATATGTACGAAGTTTCGGAAAGTTAGATAAGTTTGTATGCCATTTTGTTGCACATATATCCATAAGATTGTTTCTGACGCTATTAACATCAAATTTTAGCATTTGTTGAAAGTTATCATCCATACCAACTAAAGACATTATTGTTCTTACACTAGATGACAAATTGTGTAACAAACAACAATCAGCCAATAAACTGAAAGTTCATTATCTAAGTATGAATATATTTTTATCCGACTTGCCGGCTGATTTTACTTTTTTATTTATACTTTTGAACTAGTCTCGATCATCCAGCCGCTTTATTTTTCAAAGTATAGTATTCATCAATAGAACAAATGCTATACCCAATTGAATTTAGTGGTCTCTTATGAATTGATGTTGCAAACTTCATTGAATCATTTATAAAATTTAAAGAAAGATGAGTGGAATTACATCAGTTTAAAGATGTCTGATTGGGGATGAAACATCTTTGTATTGTGCTATCGTAACTCGCAACTCGACTTTCGTAACTCGCAACTCGATACTCGACAACAAGTGAATCTCCTATGATGATAATACCAGGATTAAAATTTTATATTTACCCTAGACGCGCGTTTCGTCTACATAAGACTCATCAGTGACGCTCGAATCAAAAAATGTTTAAAAGGCCAAATAAAGTACGAAGTTGAAGAGCATTGAGGACCAAAAACTCTAAAAAGTTTTACCAAATACAGCTTAGGTAATCTATTCCTGAGGTAAAAAAGCCTTAGTTTTTCAAAAATTCAAAGTTTTGTTAATAGTTAATTTATAATTATGAACAAATCGATGATAAGGTGAATCCACAAAAACGCTTGGTGTTGTTTTAATTTTTTTTAATAATGAATGGTATACAAAACGCAGTGTAATATTTGTAGACTAGTTCGATACCGTACCAATATGTAGACTAGTTCGATATAAGTACCAATACGTAGACTAGTTCGATATAGTACCAATATGTATACTAGTTCGATATAGTACCAATATGTAGACTAGTTCGATATAGTACCAATATGTAGACTAGTTCGATATAGTACCAATATGTAGACGCAATGTACAAGAAAGCTTTGAAATGGACACAGTACTAAGAAACTGCTATATTAAAGAAAACAAAATGAAATCCGAATTCCTAAGATATTTGAATAGAAGGAAGTTGTTGATGTGTTTTGTCATTTGATTTTGCCATGTCATTATGGACTTTCCGATTAGATTTTCCTCTGAGTTCAGCATTGTTGTGATTTTACTTTTTAAGTTAATAATTACATCAGATGTTTGTTTCATAATAATACGTTATTCTGATTGGCTAACTGGACATCACGTATTATTCCTTAAGCAATTGCATTACACAATAAAACTTAGCATTCATGATAACACGAGGTCCGACAATAAAGTGCACAGGTGTTTAAATAAAAAATTGATAAAATTCGTTTTTTCATGATCCTAGATAAAAAAAATATGTAATTATAAGTATTGAATGCTTCTTTTTGTTACTTCATAGGGTTGTAAAAGCGTTGACGGTGCCGGCACATTTTTAGAATGAAGCGCGCTTCATACAAAATGTACTTCGGTCAACGCTTTTACACCCCAATAAACTTACAAAAAGAAGTATTCAATTCTTTAATGAAAGATGTAATTTTGCAACGTCATAACATATGACCGCAGTTAATCATGCACGACCGTTCTACTTGAAATTTTCATTGTCAAAATTAAGTGTTAAAGTTAAATAATCAAAAGAACAACTTAATTCATAATTTTTATTATAACTTTGAAATCGTTCGATAATTCTTTCATACGGTATGATAGAACACATTCAGTGATTTGGTTAAATGATAGATTGTTCAATACATTTATTATTTGGTTAGAAGAAATATTGTTTGTTAACATTTAAAAGGTAATTTCTTTTAATAGGAAAAAAGTTCTTTCAAATAGAAGAATAGGAATGCATTCCGTGATTTGATTAAAAGACAGATCATACATTTCTAATGTTTTATTGGGTTATTTTGTTACAAACTTAACAAGTTAAGCCAGATGATATTTTTTTTAATGAATATGACGTCATTCAGATGACAAAATATGACGGGATCAAAGGCGTCTGATACCTTTCCCTTTAAATGTGTTCTCATACTGGTTAACACTCGTTAAGATAATGAAGCTAAGTGAAATATGAATATCAAAGATACTTATTTATAGCGTTTAAAGCTAAAAAAAATAGCAATGAAACTCAATGTTTTTCAGTGCTAAATAATAAGAAGATGTGGAATAATTGCTTACAAGACATCATTGAGATTGGAGCCATCTCTGTAGGCCTCGCTGTGAATTACTAGGTCAAAGGTCAAGATCAAAAACTGTGGCTTCAGTTGACAACTCCGTGTACTACGGTAAAGATACAAATTGTTTACCATAGTCATTCACAGCGAGGCCTAAGGGAGCTACCATTTGATTTTTATGGGGGGCTAGGATGAAAAAGTTTGTCCTGCATTTTTTTTTAGTTGTAATCTCTGTCCTGCTTTTTATTTTTCACTCTATTCGGTCCTGCCTTTTTTTTATTAGTTCATCCTGACTTTTTTTACCTAAATTGTCTACCTGTCTTCTTTTTTTGCAAAGTGTCTCATCCTGCCTTTTTTTTTACTCAAACCTACTGTCCTGCCTATTTTTTTCAAATTTCATCCTAGCCCCCCCCCCCCCCCCCCCATAAAAATCAAATGGTAGTTCCCTAATATACATGTCAAGTATAAACGTTAAATTCATAACGATTCTCAAGATATAGAGTTCACGCAGAATTTTGTCGATCACCGACGAAAGATTCGCGAATGCGTGTTGCCCATGTATGAATAGGGCTCTTCACGGTTAGTTCGGCCATATTGGATAGGAGGCAGATTTTTTAGAAAGAGGTGGAAATAGTATGAAAGTATGGGAAATCCTATGTGTGTTTCCAAGCAACTGCTCTGTTTTAATGATGTTCTCCCGTATTTTTCAGACCATTTTTACCTTCATTATGAAAATCTGCCCCCTATCCAATATAGCCGAACTAACCGTGAAGAGCCCTTTTAATAAATGAACTATGTATCCTTCTATTTGGTCAGGAATTTTCTTTTTACAACATCAACTTACAGAGTAAATAAGTAGACGATTAAGTAACTATTATATATATTTTTCTTTGCGTCTCGTTTCGGTTTAATGCATTGTCATTTACAACCCTGACACCAATTGCTGTATGACGTCAGAGAAATGAAATTAAAGGATTTATTTCACTTGTGAAATTATCAGTTTTTGTTTCAGTTTGAAATCACGATATTAGACTGCAAACAATATAGAACTATTTTTTTATATAAAAGGCCATTGAACTTCGTTTTGGATAACTGAAAGATTCAGAAATACCATATTGACATGCGCAGATCACCGTTGAAATAGTAACGATATGTCGCGTCAAAATAGAAACATGTACTTGTATTTTCGAATACTTTAGTGGATAATGAACTTTTGAAAGTACTTTGTTTAATTGTTTCTCATATTGTTTCACGATATGCTTAACCTCGCATATATAACTATCCTTTAATTATATATTTTACATACAGAACCGCGGGAGGCCCTCGTGGGTAGGATGAAAGACATATCCTGTGTCCAGTAACAATAATCGTAAAACACATAGTTAATTTACTGATCTAAGAGACGTTTCGGGAATCTTGGTTTTACTGTAATGATACAAATATTCAAAAAAATTGAAGGCTGAGATTTCTTTGGATGAATTTACTAGTCTTTATAACGAGTTGTCTAAGTCGTAATAACGAATTTTCTAAGTTGTAACAACGAATTGTCAAAGTCGTTATAACGAATTGTCTAAGTCGTAATATCGTTACTTAGTCGTAATAGTGACGTAATAATAAAACTGCACCGACACTTGCCGGTTTCCGATCTTTAACGCACAGAGATGTTAATTCTAAATAAGAATTTGAACTTGGATAAATTTCAAACGCTTCGTGTGCCAGAAAGAATTCGAAGTATGTCACTTGTTTTATTGCACCTACTTTGACGGCCCACGAAAAATAAGAATAATTAGTAAAAAAATGTATATAACTGAAATTTACAAAGTCTCAAGTGTGTTCATTTAATAATGCGCCGCTTCCTAGTAAATACTAAGTGTATTTCTAACAATTAAGTTTCTCTCAAAAGTCATGTGGTTTCAAATTATCTGGAATATTTCTACAGTACGTCAAATCCAATAAAAATGCTCATACATTAATATTGTAATGAACGACATATTTTCCGCGCTATGTAATAAAGAATTGATTTATCCTAGTCATAGATTTCATCACAGTTACCAAATTAAAGTTAAAAAAGGGAAGATTTGCAACTCGATAACATCCTACATAAAATTCAAGTAGCGATTTACCTATGCTGTAAAAATCACGTCAAACTACGTTTCCTCCGAGATTAAACAAAGACGACCAATCAAAATTGGTTTTACATCAGCAGCAATGCCAATCAGATTGGGAGTCACTCCTTTTATTACGCTTAAATGTAACCAATTAAATAAAGTACAATAATTTTATTAAATCATTAGTGAAAGATAAAGGTGTATTACAGTACTAGCACCAGCGGGGGCGACATTTTACTGAATAAATTTGCTTAAAATTATAGTTTTTCGAACACAGTACATTATGCATTTGAAAATATACAACTGAAGTCAACGAAATTTAAGAAAACTTTATTTTAACTGGACATTTACATTCTGCAGAACTGTGACGTTTTTTTTACTGTAACAATGGGAAGATATATTTTACAAGTTGTCATCTTAATAAGTTGTACATTAGGATTTACAGGTAAGCTTTTAACAAATTTAATTAGATTTGAAGGTATGTTTTTAAATATTTTGTATTTTTTTAATTTTAGGGGGGGGGGGGGGGGGGGGTTAACTTCGGGATGAAAAATAGCAATACAAGTGTTTTTCATTTGCGTTTGAGTGTTTTCATGTGCGCAAAGTGATGTTTGACATAAATTCTATTTTCCATTTATATTCTATTAGATGTAACGGAATAAACAATTTCTGATAAAAAAAATAAATTCATATAATACCAATATGAAACGGTTTTTCTTCTTTCTTTCTTTTTTTGAGTTAAGGTATACAATTTAACTATAGTTATAATAATTATGTGCGAATATGTATACGTTCATTTTCTGAATTCATAAAAATTAAAACGGAGAATAATGATTATAGCTTTTTGTCTTTAGGAGAAACGAAAATATTTTTGTGTACAAAAAAGTCACGATATCAGAACAAAAATTAATTGACTTTCACCATCATTAAATAAATTTCAAAGTTGCTTCCAAAAGTTATGCTGAGTGTAACCTTGCATGATTTTCACAATCAAATTTTAAATGTACGACTTATATCAACTAACACTAAATATCAATGAACTGTGTAACAGTCACTATTTACCGTGTGATTTTTTTTTGTCAGATTTGTGGTATAATTGCATACATCAAATTTCTTATTATGTCTGGATAAACAAAATATGACAATAATATAGATAACATCTCAATTGATTAAGGTCAGAAACTTACGTTTTATATATGATGAAGCGTCACTTCACCAGGCGGCACAAACAAGGAATGTATCTCTTGGTAGTTTTTAATTTTCTCAAAATAGTAATTTGTAGGGCTTTGAACGACGAATGCGTTTATCAAACTCATGATGACAATACATATAAAAGCACAATTCGCCGTTTCCGACACTGACTGGTGTATTCTGGGAGATATGTCAAAAAGCATACACCAAACATGTTGTAGTGTCCAGCAACGTATTTTTGAAAGGAAATTCGCCAAAAAGATATGAATTGGAGTGAGAAAATTATCCATAATCTTTGAAATTCCCGGAAAAGGCGAATAAAAAACGCCGCATAACTGTAAGTTCGGAAAAAGCGAATCAAAAACGCCGTACTATAAGGTCAGAAATAGCTAGAAAATCGGAGGGTCTTGACGGGGTAAACAGTACATTGAATGCTAGGCAAAAAGTGAAAAATATATCGCAACGAAAAAGGGACAGAGAAAATTTTGGGGTGTTTAAATATAAAGAATAGAGAATTATGGCTTCCAAATTTTAAAGAATACAGAAAATTTACCAAAATGAATTTAAGGATACAGATATGAAAGACCCCCCCCATCAAGACAATTTCGACTCGTATTTGTTATTGCAGTACGTACAATAATAATACGCTTAAATTGTTAAAATTTGGTAACAAAATCACTCATAAACAAATTTATTATTAGAGAGAAAAAAACAAGAGGAAATCCATTATTAAATCAATTTGAATACAAACCTCTGTGTGGGTTGTAGCTTCGAGTTGTCCTGTCTATAAAATGGTTATTCAGTACTGAGTACTTTTTGAATCGTGTTAGGTTAACGGTTGGTAATGGGGTGTTATACGCGGAGTTGAATGTCCAAATAATTAAAACGTACAACTATTATTATATTTTTTCCATGTAGAGTAAAAAAATTTTGTAAAAAAAAAGAGTAAAAATTTATGAGAAAGAAATTTAATAATTCACTTCATTTCAAATTCCATCGTATTTGCACTTCAATAAAATGTATACTGAAAAGAGGCTTACCAAATAAGAAAAATGGACTTATAGAATGAAATGAGAGAAAAACTGACAGACTTTGTTGTACTGTTATACCACTGTCCCAGGTTAGGGGGAGGGTTGGGATCCCGCTAACATGTTTAACCCCGCCACTTTATTTAAGTATGTGCCTGTCCAAATCAGGAATCTGTAATTCAGTGGTTGTCGTTTGTTTTATGTGTTACATATGGGTTACATATTTGTTTTTTCATTTTTTTATATAAATAAGGCCGTTAGTTTTCTCGTTTGAATTGTTTTACATTGTCTTATCGGGGCATTTTATAGCTGACTATGCGGTATGGGCTTTGCTCATTGTTGAAGGCCGTATGGTGACCTATAGTTGTTAATGTCTGTGTCATGTTGGTCTCTTGTGGACAGTTGTCTCATTGGCAATCATACCACATCTTCTTTTTTATAAGCACTAAATTAAAAGAAAAGAGATAAAAAAGGGAGGGGTGAAAATGTAAAGAATAGAGTATAATCGGCAAACAAATAATGACTGTAGAAAAGATGGCCATAATAAAATAAACAATACAGAATGAGAACCTTAATTAGTAGGAATGTGTTTTGTCAAGTATTATTTTACGTAGAACACAACAAAGCAATTACCGGAAATTTTCAATCGTATATTTATACTGTTTGTATCTGGTTTTCAGATATTGCTAAATCATTCGGATCATGTAGTATTTACAAAAATGTAACTATAATACATATTATTATCTCGAAAGTCATTTTTCTGTCCATTATCTCTTTGATATATTCTTTTTATTCAGGTTGTTTTCTTTAATTATAAACAATACGAAATTCGAATCTTGTAATTAAATTATTAGAAATTAGATATAACAATGAGCAATTACGCTTCCTATTTCAAATCTGAACCTTTTGAAAGTTTTAATTTGACGTTTCTGATTAAGAAGCATCGAAGCTTTAATAGAATCGGGTTAGCATTGAAACAAGTGGTAACATATCTCTAAGGAGCAAGAATTCAAAATCTTCTGACAGAACAATCGTGAATATCAATAAAAACAAAAGAAAAAAATTATATTTCCTTACGATTCAATCCATAACTGCCTTTAATTCTACTGAATAAATTCCCTTGTTTTAAAATAAGAATGTATTTAGAGATATGGGAAGTCGATCACTTAACTTAATGTTCTAATTTGTTTTAAACGCCTCAGTGATCTCGCGCTCTCTATTACATCGAGTATCGACTTGAAAATTGGCCAATGCTGTAAGCTGCTATATACCGAATTGTTGGCCAATATTTACCCCTAAATTAATGTACTCACTTGTTTATTAAAAAAATAATACTATCGACAAAACAGGAAAACAACTCGGCCTTGTTTTCTTCCTGCTTTTTTCTAAATTTGTAATAACATGTATCTATTATTATAATTTCCAACAATGTACGTAAAATTTCTGTACAAACATATCTGCTGTCGACACGGGGAAGAATGTAATTATTATCCGCATCGAAAAAGCTAAAAATTCAGGGAATAATCGATTGTGGTACATGTAGTCCTGCATTGAAATTGAAGATGGAACTATTTTCTTTTGCATTGCAGGAAAAATCAACATTTAAGCCAGATTTAATACAACAATCGTGCAACATTCTAGAGAAGACTTTTATTTCTTTTTTGATTGTTTTTTGGGGATTTTTTTTATGTTTGATCTATAAAAAGTACTTGTTTTTGTGGTTTTATTTCAACTTTAGAGATAATGTAATATATCTGGTATGAGGAACTCCGAAATGCCTAAACATAATTATAACGATTTGTGCACGTGCACGTCCTTACATTTACAACAAGAAAGGAACGTTGGATTTGCAGAATAGAAAAAAATGGGTCACCAAAGTAAAGACTAAAGATAAAATGGGCAACCAAATAAAGAAAAGAAAATTTGTAGGAAAATCAAACACTGTCGACCCGTTTTCTTCCAATTGAAACCTTTAGAACCTCGTTATGATTATGGTACATATTCTATAGACAAATAACTCTTCGGCGAAGTTTACGATGAGGAAAAACACTATTGCTGAAAAGAAGCACGTTTGTTCATTAAAGTGCATTACACACTGTTGTTATTTCTCATAATTCAGTTATTAAAGCTTTAAAAGGAAACAGATTTTACAATAAATAACTGATATCTTTATTTTCTTTGTATGCACATCAGTTTTATTATCAAAAACACCAAGCTGACTGAGATCATTTATGAAATAAATTTCCTGGAGGTTGATTTGAAGTGGAACTGTTCGTATTGTGCTAAAATGGTTGTAAAATGTTAAAAAAACGAATCTATAAAAAGGGACCGTCTTAATCACAATTCGTTAATCACGTGACGCTTCTAGCTAGAAATTATTTATTTCCGTTCGATATGTCTTTGTTATAGCCGTCTTTATGCTAGAATATATGACAATTTTCAATTAAATGTTGTCTTGAAATACCGACAATAAAATATCTAACTACTTCATTATTACTCTAACACGAGTTTGTCATTAGGCCACGACAAACAATATTTCGTTGTTTTTTTTTAACATTTTAATCATATCAACTATGTATCATCGAATCTGATAGTCATGCAATGCAGTCATGCTTTGATAGACGTTGGTTTAAACTAAAACTGTTATAACAAACATTCTGAACTTCGCTCTCACTCCATATGGAATTTACTAATCCCATATATATCGTATTAGGTCACTAGCACACTACTATGTAACTAATAAATTAAATGCTCTCTCCTATCGAAGTCATACAATATGCATGGCTGTATGAATTTGAGCTGTCCAAAGAATATTACTTTGATAACATTTTAAGCGTGAGACTATTAGAATGAGTGTTGCTCATCTTTCATACGTATATTTAAAAAAAAATGCTACTTAAAATCCATATTTAATTTTCATAGGTAAAGATATTCTTTACTTTGTAAAAACATAAACACCACCTCAATTGAAAACACTATGGTATCCTTAACCTAAAGCTGTACTTGCGCACTTATATAATAATGGACTTTTGACATCAGCAAATACAATTTGCCATATTGTGTCTGCTAACAATAACAATTTGTCATGAAAATTAATGTAAAAGTTGACACGGCTAGACAAACGAATGGCGATTATTTTGAGAAGTGCACGAACGGAATGTTTTATTCAACACTTACAGTTCAAGGGTTAATCTGCATGCACAACTGTTGCATAAGTATTTGCTTCGAAATACTTGCTAATTTATCAAGTGACAAATGTGCTTTGAATGTCGCTGTTTCTAACCTATCCCAGGGCATAGAAATTCGTGCAAGCTCAACCCAATTTTATTTTTTTTCATTAATTGATACAAACATTTGGTTCGGAAGTTTGGTTGTACGTAAAACGTATTTCAAACGCACATCCATTTAAAAATAGATACTCTGCCACATCCAGTTTTTGATTTTGTTATTATGCCCCACCTACGATAGTAGAGGGGTATTATGTTTTCTGGTCTGTGCCTCCGTTCGTTCGTCCGTTCGTTCGTTCGTCCGACTTCAGGTTAAAGTTTTTGGTCAAGGTAGTTTTTGATGAAGTTGAAGTCCAATCCACTTGAAACTTAGTACACATGTTCCCCATGATATGATCTTTCTAATTTTAATGCCAAATTATAGTTTTGACCCCAATTTCATGGTCAACTGAACATAGAAAATGAAAGTGCGAAGTTCAGGTTAAAGTTTTTGGTCAAGGTAGTTTTTGATGAAGTTAAAGTCACAACTACTTGAAACTTAGTACACATGTTCCCTATGATATGATCTTTCTAATTTTAATTCCAAATTAAAGTTTTGACCCCAATTTCACGGTCCACTGAACATGGAAAATTATAGTGCGAGTGGGGCATCCGTGTACTATGGACACATTCTTGTTTTTCTCTCTGTTTTGTATCTATCCTAATCGGTGACCCTTTTCACCTTTTATATAGTTTGTTATGCTGTTGTTCTTTCCCTGGTTAGGGGAGGGTTTTTGTACCAGTAAATTGGTTAAACCAAGTCACATTCTGTATATGCCTGTCCCGAGTCAAAATCAGGCAATTTAGTGGTTGTCGTTTGTTTTGCTGTATATCATATTATTTTGTTTTTCGTTCATAGTTTTTGACATAAATCAGGCCGTAGGTTTTCTCGTTTGAACTTTATCCATTTGTCATTTCGGGGTCATTTATAAAAGTACATGTAATGACTATGCGAAATGGAATTCAATTTGAATTTCCTATTTGTCATTTTGTCTCTGAGGTCTCATGATCAATAAAACATATCTTCATAATAAATGTTTATAAAAACTAATTGTCTTTTTAACTTTCGTAATATCGGGAATCGCTATATTTAGATAATTTTTCAAACAAAAACATTGTAAGCCATTGAATTTCCTGGTTTTCGATTTTCAAATTGAATATTTATCAGCTTATGTACTTGTTTTCTTGAAACATTTGATTACTTTTTTCAAAGATGGTTGGTTAAAATTTTTATCAATTTTACATGCAAAATGTCATTGATCTTTATCAGCAGCCCCCCCCCCCCCCCCCCCCCCCCCCCTCGGTCATTGATTCTAGGTTTTCGTCCGTTCATCCGTCCATGTTCGTTATGATGGAATTTAAGGTGGTACCTAAGACTACAGGGAGAGTAAAAATCAGCTAAACGTTTTAATAACGTTGTATAAAATCTTTGTATTGAAATATTAAGCTTCTCAATGATCAAAACTAGTGTTTTATAACTGCTACAATGTATATATAACCGATGAATTTTTCTGATAAAGTGGTTGGTTCAAATTTTTAGAAATTTTTATATTTTTGTCAAATGTCCAAGGTTAAAATTTTGAAAAATAAACCAGCCAAATAAATATTAGTCAAGGTGTTTGGTACCACCTTAAATATATATATATATACATATCATTATTAAAAATTATGTTGTTAACACACATTTGACGATTTTATTGAACATGGGAATCTGATAATGTAAGTGGGCAAGATATTCATGTTTTATCTTAATCATGAGCCTAATAAAAATGTGCGAAACAATAATAAATGCAGTAGTCTACGATTATACCCACACATAAATAAAGCAGTATTACAAAAGAGTAGGACGTTACTGAAGGGGATCAAAACTCATAATCCAAGAGATGTCAACGAAATCAGAGCAAAATCGTCAAACCATGAGAAGACAAACAAAACTCTACACAACACTACATAAAAGCCCAAAGACTTTCAATTTTTTTCTCGCAGTTGTTCCTACGGAACGAACAGTATTCGAATATTTTTTTCGCATTCGAAAGACTGCTCTTTGTTTGAAGTTTTTTTTGTCTTTCTGACTTCTTAAAATGAGTTCAAGGGAACTATTAGTTACAATGCAATGATGCAATTCATCTGTCTCTTTTGATTGAATGATGTCCAAAGTAAGAGCAAATAAAATAGAGAAAAGAGATGGGGAATATGCCAAATAGACAACAACCCCACAAAAAAGCAGAAAACAGCCGAAGGCCACCAGTGGGCCTTCAACACAGCGAGAAAACACAGCACCCGGAGGCGTGCTTTAGATGGCCCCTTAACAAACATTTCAGTGAAAATTGACTTCATACTAAACTCCAAAACATATAAATGAACTACGTGCAGATTGGTGACTTATTTTTGTTTCTGAGCAGAAAAACCTTTAATAATAAGATCCTTTTTGTAATTCAGCTTCAAAATTATCATTTTCTTTCCTGGTTTAATAACAATGAAAATTTTACCATTCAAGAAAAACAAGTATCATCCAAAGGTGCAATAACAATGGTAGTGTAGCTATGATGACGGTTACTGTATCTTTAGAGTTGACAACGAACGCTGCTATTTACAAAAATTTCATCACTCAAAAGAAACAAGTATCAACCAGAAATAGAATAAGTTTGTCGCTTTTATGACGGTAGTTCTACTCTTTTCAATCATTGTTTGTAGGAAGTCCCGCGAAGACAGTGGAAGCAACATGGTAATTTCTAACAAAGAAACTGTTGGAAATTTTTTATTTCATTTATTTTTATTCAAAGCGTTCTACTGATATGGATCGTGTATTCAAAACATTGTAGTGATTTGGATCATTAGTGGTGCAATAAAGTGATGATTTAATGCCCTATACGTCTTTGTGTAAATTTTCATGTGATCATATCTTTAAATGTATTGTCCACAATAACGGAATCATTTACTATGTTTACCTTGACATTTGATGGCAAATGGTTATTAACAGAAAAAAACCTCATCTTACTGTTTGCAAACAAACCGACCGAGTTCAGTAATATACGATACACAGCAGGATTTATACTTTGTGTGTCTAATGCTACAGATGTCTTGGGACACATTACTAAACTAAAGTACATCTAGTCAATCCAGTTAAATGTCACGATAAGTTTTATTTAATGAACAAATTAGGAAAATGTCAAAGAGGAAATAAAAAAATCAAAAAAAATCGAGGGCACAGTACCATGGTACATGTTATACAATTAACAACTAATATACTTTAGTAATGGGGTACACAAAAAAAAACAAAAAACAACCAACAAACACTACATAAACAACACAGCTCGAGATAGGTAAATAGTTATTTTTCCACTAGTTAAGGAAAGCCATTCTTTTAAAAGTTGAAACGACCTTATTGAGCCTCCTACAGTCTAGGACAACGTTTATTTCTGTAATTGAATTGTTTACAATAACGACATAAGTTAGCTATATAATTGTATGGAAAGTTCTTCCATTGAAATCGTGTCGCTTTGGGACAATAGAACACATCTTGCAATCTGCTTTAATAGTTTAATAAGACACAATTCTTGGAGCGCCCGTTACGGTATCAGTTCAAGACATGTATACGCCAAATAAATCAGCTCATAAAACAGGGATTTGTCCTAATGTAGAATCATTTGTTTTGTGTCAACACGAAATTGTTCTCGCATGCAAATATTGCAGGTAAAACTATAAAATTACTGGAAAGTCATTTATTGTGTACCTACATACTTTTAATGCATTTTTAAGAATTTTATAAATCAGTAGCATCATTAGTCATACCTTGTTAAGGAAATTTGAAGATCGTGGCGGATTTATTTATACAATTTTGAACTCCGGTACGATTCAGTGCTTTGCATTAATATCGAAACACATATATAGGTTAACAACGTTAAATAGCGTCTAACATTGTACCATGCTTGTATAGTGTAGGAAATTTCTTTTGGTTGGTGTATTTTAATACAATACAGGATCTGCTTACACTTCCAGAGAACACAATAACACCCTAGGTTTCAAGTGGGATAACTTTTTGTCGTTTTGTGTATATTTGTCATATCGATGTCGTTTTTGTCGACTGGTGAGTTTGAGGGTCCCGTTTTTATCATATGGTATTGTGTGATTGCTATTGAGTCAAATTTGTGTTTGTTTAGGTTTTGTTTTTTGTTCATTGTGAATTTAATTAGAAAACATGTAAACAAGTCAGTAATAAAATTCCTTTGAAATAATGACAGACATGAAGGGTTTGTCTATAACATTTACGAACTGGTTTTCTTAAAGAAAAAAAAACCCTGACAAATCGTGATTATTTTTTAGTCGTTTGAAATTTTATTACCAATTCCAGTAAAAATGAAGCGGAATTTGAAACATCTTCATCAAAACATGGTCTTACAAGTTAACAGTTGTATTCCTTAAAATAAAAAAATATCAGTCAATTTATTTAATGGTTATATTTGTTTTAAACCGCATTTGTTTATTAGCAATAGTTAACAATTTAGCGCGTGTCATCATCAATGTAATTAATGGAAAATGACGGAATAGACATGAATAAAAATGTCAGAAATCGATCTCAAGGTAATTACCGTGTAACAAGACTTAATTAACGGTAACAGTTTACCTGGCGTTGAGATTAACGTAGTCAATTTACAAAACGATGCCATCTTCATCCGGTCTATCGATTCTTATCGATATTTAAAATTGACATTTCTCAAAAAGATCAACTCGGTTATTTAAAATGATAAAAATCAACATTTATGGTTGACTGGGTCGATTTTTATCAAAATAAAAATGCAATTACAAATATTTCCTTTTAGCAGTCTTTTAATCATCGACATCTTGAAGTCCTTAAATTGTTTCTGTTTTTAGTTTTCAGTTCTTTGAGCATATTTAAAGACTTTGGTGGGTAGTCGATACGAAGCATTTGACGTACTTACTTTTTATTACTTTCATGTTAAAAGGAGCCTAAAACTAATAAAATGATTGTGAAATATATGAATTTATAAAAGTTAAACGACAGAAAGGATTCCAAACACGTGTTCGCCATGTGTCCTTGACTTCTTGCAGTATATCCGATTCTGTTCAGACACACAAGATTAACGTCCATTTTATCACAAAACGCATCATATATGTAAGATAAAGTACAACAGAGGTTAAAATAGCTCTAAATGTTCCCTTACAATTATGTTAATTTGATATTTTTTTTATTTAAGATTTACAATGTATTAAGATTTTCTACTTCCTGCTGACTGTTTTTTTGGGGCCTAAATTTCAAAAATAAAATAAAATTATGTCATCAGAATTTATGGTTCAGTAACCACCAATGAAATTAGAGTCTCTTAAATCCCACTAATGACCAAATTAATTTGAAACTTAATATTACAGAGCACCGTAATATCTGAATTTAAGTACATACTGTAACTTGAATTCTGTACAATTGAATTTAATAACCCGTTACACTTTGATCAAGTTTAAGTAAATTATTAGTAACAAATTCATAGAATAACTCTAGTTCATATTTTACTACTAAAGATAAATTTACAATTTAAGCCATGATGATTATTATTGAATAATGGAATTTTTATTTTCAACACCATATTAAGTGTTTGGCATTTACAGAAATGGAATAGAAATGGTCTCATTTTCCTTGTTTTATATTATCTGTGTGTTGGTTGGCTCATTAATAGCTATGAGGACCAGTCACGAGGGTGCAAAAGTAAAAGTTCACCTTTTACATATCAATTTCCCGTAAACTTATAATTATTTTTCAATTAAACCATAAAATCGGATTATGTGGTGTGATGTGGTTGAATTTGTTTTCTAATGGTAATTAAAACCCGATTTGTATATAACAAACACGTATACGTATTACAATAACATCAACAGTACCAAGTTTTACTGCAAGTTATTACAACTTTATTAATCCCTTTCCACTTTGCTGGTGCCAGTGCTGCCTTGTAGTGCCATTAGCCTGCACTTTTCAAAATCTACAAAGGTGTCCTTTACGTGCAAGAGATATGTCTCTCTCTTAACACGGTTCAGCTATTTATCGTCCCCTTCCGACGGACTATCATTGTTTCTCAATTCCATATTGGCAAATGGTGTCAAGGGAGATTTTCACCCCGGATCGAACGTGAATCGAACTAGGAACCTTTGTGATTCACTTCCACCTCATACGAAAATAAAGGTGAACAAGTTTTAGCTCTCTAAAACGCTATCATGGACTGCTTCGCTCTACCCTAATTTAAGGTAATATGTGTGTGTTCCGGACCATATGAGTATTTGGACCATACTCGTATGGTCATGACCATATGCGTATACTCCGACCGTACGCATATGGTTGGACCAGATGAGTATAATACTCGTTTGGTTGTTAACAATCAATATCTTTATTCTCATAACCATTGCAGATACATAGGTACAGAGAGAGTGCAAAATATGTACATGAATGTGCATCTATTTACAAAACATATATAAAATACAGTGGTTTCAAAATAATATACATTTTAGCCAGAAGGACCCACATGTTTATTTCGAATGAAATTCAGAACAGTGTGGCTGTGGCCATCGATTGACACATTAAATTCATCCATTGACTGGGACATATAAACGTTCACCTAAATTGTCCCAGTCAATGGATGAATTTAATGTGTCAATCAATGGCCACAGCAACACTGTTTTGAATTTCATTCTATGTTTGAAATTCTATTGGGAGTCTGTGGTTTGTGGTTCTATATCTACATAAAATAATACTTTCGTGCATATCCTAGATATCGAAATATTTTTCAAAATTTAATTCTGACTTAAAAATTCTATAATTTACTGCTTTTGTAGACTCTTGTAATTGTGTATTCCACAACTGTTTATATTTTTTACTTTACTCACAAAAATGTACATACATTATTATACGGAAATAGTGTTTTTAATAGTCTATATGCTATAGAAGATAGCTTAGTCTCTTTTTCAGATAACAATTTACACCAATAAGACACTATTTTTAATTTAATATCAATGTCAAAAGGATATCTACCAAGTTTAACGGGCCGGACCATATGAGTATTTGGACCATATAGGTATTTTTTTTTAAATTACATTATAAAATTTTCAATAATACAAAAACTTTATCTAAAAAAACAATGATGGTTACATGACAACTTGTATTTTTTTATAAATCAAATACTACGTAAAAATTAAATATTGATGCCATAGTTAGTTTTCATCGCTAATTACATTGTTACATGTAGGCTTGGGGTGAGATCTACTTCCACATGGTATCATAGATTTTTTGCAATTGCAAGTTTTGGTTGTGCACGATCCTTTTCATTTACACCTTTTTTTGCGAGTGAAAAGCTAGACTTTTTGTAGCTGCGTACAGTGTTACCGAGGTCGTGGGCCATTCCGATATTTCTACGGTGTTTTTAAGAAGCTCTAGTTCTAAAATATCGTAACATGATTGCAATACACAATATTCACAAGACAACTTAAATAAACTATGTTACTTTCTAGTGACTTCTTGTGTAACAGTTCATTAAGATTTTTTTTTAAGTCGACATGATGCCATTCACTCGTTATTACAAATCGGTAATGGCCATTGGTAATGACCATCGGTATAAAATGTGTTTATTATAGTTTTGACAAGTTAGTAAAATTAACTTTGTGAAACTTCTAATTTTTATTTAGCTAATCTTTTTATTATAATTTAATAATAAAATTACCTACATGTATGTGATAGCGTTTTTTTAATGAACGGTCATACTATATGAAGAGTTTAGAAGTATTAAAAGTAAACTTTAACAGAGTGTTAATTACCCCGACCATACGCGTACGGTCGGACTATACGCGTGTGGTCGGACCATATGAGTATATACCCATATGGTCCGAATACTGATATGGTCCAGAACATGTGCATGTGATTGTTAATAACTTAATTAGTATTGGAAATATGGCATTTTTAGATATTGATTGATGAAAAATTGATGTTCTTTAAGAGTGTCTGTATGCGTTATATACCCATGCCTTAAAAAGATCTAAATTTCTTGTTAAAAATTAAAACAATTATAAAGACACGACTCTGGAGGTGTTCCTAGATTGTCAAAAGTTATAAACTACAGATAATGCATTTTTGTAAACATTGTATATAAACATTGTTTAGCAAAGCAAATCGTGCAAATTGCAGAGTAACAAAGCAAATAAACACGTATTTAAAAAAAAAATGAAATCAGTATGCATAATTAAACGAACATGAATAATGACAGTTAATCGGAACTGAAATACACATAGTCAATTTTCGGGCAATTAATGTCTTCTCCTGGCCGAGAAAAGTCTGTAATTCTTTATCTCATTTAAGCCAATACATGTAACTGTTGCTGTATCTCAACCGCATCCAATCAGAATCTACACGTGAAAAGTAATTTATTCAAGATGGAGTGTATTTCAATTGAAACTCCGCAGCGTAGCAAACCAAAACTCACGTTAATTAAGTTCTCGTGAAATTCACACGAATCAATTATGTCTATTCACATAAAATTCACATTATTGAAATGTCCCTTTGTACATAAAACGTAGGTTTACTGTCGCGAATTAAGTTGACAATTATTGTAATTAAGGCTACAAATTGCTATATATATAAAAATAATCGAAACAAGTACAGTTGGAGTCGGTTCAAAATGGATGTTTTATACTTTGCGTACGGTACAAAATTATTTTACATAAAGTAGGTTTCAAGACAAAAATGGCTAATTTGTGTGTTACTAGTACAAAAGAAATATCATAACAAAAAAATCCAAAAATTCGAACGACGGCTTACATTGAAGTTTCCAGATCTTTTAAATATACAAATTAATGTTTAAAGTTGCGGTTACTTGTACTAGCATTGCTATTTTGGGTGCCCCTGCTTTGATCTTAATCTTTTAGAAGTATGAAACTTTTTCGAATCATAAAGATTCCAGACGACTATATCGTAAAATAAAACGTGTAATTGGTCTTGATCTCTTCTATCAAAGTGTCCTATATTTTAGCTCAGAGGACAAGTAAAGTAGGAGTAAACAATGTTTCTCTTGGGTTTCTTCCAGGAAAGAGATTGTTGTAGGACAGATATTTGTTTTTAAAACACCCCCATGTAAGTTTATTTTTGTATGATATACCGTGAAAAAAGCCATTGAAATATTATATTATGATTGAAGATCTATATAAATGAAACTCGAGAAAAGTATACTCCACCACGTCCGTTTAAAAAATTGAAACTATTTCTATTTTAATATCTGACTGATTGGTGTGTTTGATGGAATGTCTGGTTCACGTATAGAATAGAACATGCGAATGACCTACATTTAGACGTATACTTTGCCCTAGGTTCTGAGGCATGCAATTAAGGAGGAAGTAATGTTTCTCTTGATTTATTCCAAGAAAGGGTGGCTAACGAACAGAAAATTGCCCTTTCACCAATATGTGTATGCTACATCATTGCAAATTTACCTTCCACTTATTAATCAGATAAGATGGGGCTAATCCAAATTATTATTAACTAAGTTCCTAAGTCATCTATATGTGAGGGTCTGGAATGGGGGTTACAGAATATAGAATATTATACATTTTGATGGTCCAATTGGTCATGCATAAGTACGGAGCAATAGTGTTTAATAATTATGGACAGACAATTCGTAAAATCTTACCGTAGAAACGGGTGATTTAGATCAATATCGAGAAATGATAAGTCAAATTTGACTTTTAATTGCCTAATCATACTTTTAAATTGCGAATGCCGAAACTGAAAAAATGATAAATCGGGCTTCTTTTATTTCCTTAAATTCAATATGAAATAAAATGAAATTCAAAACAGTGTGGCTGTGGCCATTGATTGACACATTAAATTCATCCATAACGACCACTGTTCACGACGTACCTACGATAGACATTTGAACTGTGGGGTCACCAAAGGTTTCTTAACGCCTTTAATTATAAAATAATTCGAAAAATTAATCAGGAATAACCTTTATGTTTTGATTTATATAATTGATATAAATCAAAACATCGTGTTATTTCTGATTAATTTTTCGAATTACTTTATTAAGGTGTTGAGAACCTTCGGTGACCCCATAGTTTAAGTGTCTTTAAAAAGTACATAGTGAGCAGTGGTCGTTACATACAAACGTTCACCTAAATTGTCCCAGTCAATGGGTGAATTTAATGTGTCAATCAATGGCCACAGCCACACTGTTTTGAATTTCATTCTATGCAGTTTGGATATATATTCAAGAGTAGCGGAATTAGTTGGCATTTTTTTTTTATCAAATACACACAATTGAAAGCTGTTTCATGTGGATGTAAAACCGTTGACGTAAGCACTTTCTGTTGTGGAACGATGTGACGTTGCTCATTAAATATTTAAACATGATCAACATTTTAACAGCCAAATTATAAAACTATAAAGATCATTCTATAACTGAAATCTTTATATAGATGATCATGAAATATAAGAATTTCCCCTTGTGATTAATTCTGATAATTCACATTTGACTCGAAATCACTACTTGCGACCGAACTAAAAAAGACCACTCAGTGTCCGAACGACGAATTGGTTAACTCGTATAATCAATTAGGACATGCGTGATCCCTTTTCATATCCAAATACGGCCATTAATTAATTATACATGCTGTCATGGATTTTTTGTTGGAGACAAAACACATCGCTTTCAACACGTTTTGTCTGCCAGTACCAAACACCGTGAATACATTGGTTTGGCTCGTTTAATTTTCATAAAATTTTGACAAACATTTATTTTGGCCTCTTTGACAAAAATATAAACATCACAAAAAAATTCAACTGCACATTTTATCGGTAAAACCCCACTTATTTAAATCATTGAGAAGATTAATATTTCAATTCAAAAGAATGTGATTCAAACGTTTAGGTGATTTTTAGAGTTATCTCTCTGTAGTGTTATGTATCACCTTAACTGTTCCCGAGAGCATGTTTTAAGTACTAAACCTACAAGTAGTTGTGCCATGCGGTTCAACATATGCATATGACCACATCTCGTGATTCACCCTTTATATGTTACGATTTACCATGCCATATATAATTAGGTGACTTGACGACTTGAATTTCCCCTCGATTTTTTTAGAGCTAATCCCCAAACATACAGATCAAACGCTATAATATATAATTTATACGAATTAAAATAAAGTTCGAGATTTGCATGAATGAACGCGCTAGGTTTTAAAGGAATTCAATGAAGCAAATGGGTATTAAGTGATAGAGATAGTTCATTCATACAAAACAAACCTTCAACCGTTCGGTGACCTATTATAGTTGATTCCACGTCATATGGTCTCTGGAGGCCAGTTGTCTTATTGGCACCCATACCACGTCTTTTAATTTTTATCTTGTTTCAATTTGTTGATGTGAATTATTGGGTTTTAATAATTTATAAATTTCAGTAATATTACGAATCCCCTTTGCAAAATCCACCAAAAATATTACCTAGCAAGTTGTCCAATCGTAATGTTTATATCATATCGTCATTAATTACATTTTAACCATGAATCAAAAAACAAAACAAATTAAAAACTATTGAAAATTAAGGAATATGATAGTTTTTATCCATTTGTTTGCTGTGTTTGAGCTTAAATTTAATTTTGCCATTTTATTGGGGACTTTCCTTTTTGAATTTTTCAGTATGTTTGTGATTTTACTTTTTTTACATAATGTTGAAAAGCACTCCATACTTTTCTGAAACTTGTGTATTTTCAATTTGAATGCAGTTGTTGTTTTCGATTCTTGGAGGGTATTCAGAGGATATTCATATAAATGTCTAGGTTTCCATTCAAAATAGGTGTATTTATAATCATTTTTCATTTTATCTGTCTTTTACAGACAAACCATTTTAATTCCTCCTAGTATTTAATTCTTAGTTTTTATAAATCACTTCATTTTGTACATACAAGCAATGCAATACACTCTTGACTAAAACCAATATTGGAATTGTTTCAACAGAAATCTTATTTAAACGTTATTCTAATGTTTCTCAAGTTTATAAACAAAAGACCATGATTGATTAATATCATGAATGAAAGAGGTTTTGTTACGGCTTTATTGATTGGTTAAGAAATGGCAAACCTCAGTTTATTTACAGTCCTTCATACACTAAACAAACATGGCCAGATTTGTTACAAATATTTATATCCAATAAAAGGGCAGTAATGTTTACATTTCTCTTGAAGAGGGAACCGAAGATTTGATGTAAATTCTAATTGGAAAGTTGATCACTACTTTCATGTTAGTTAAACACTTTAAAAATCAAATATAGTTTCATAATATTTTATCAATAATTTATCCAGTAATTAGAAAGTGTTAGAATGCAATTATATTATTTGAATTATATTTCAAACAAGTATTTATGGTCCAGTTTGTGACCGAGAAAAATGTTGACTTATGTACAATGTATCTGCATGGACATGTACTTTTGCTGTGCGTATTTATATTGACCACCTGATGGGATATGTGTTAGGTTCGGGGCTGTTACATGTAGCATGATTTTGTTGTTGTGTCATTGACATATAACTCTAATACAATTTTAACCGTAGCGTCAACTTGTTAAACCTCTTGAATGTATCTGTTCGTGAGAAAAATGTTTGTTGAGACTTGCCGTAGAAATTATTTCCTTTGGTTTTAACTGCGTTTTCCGACGGAAATCCTGCTATTGATTAGGAATGTAATACGGGTACGGCACCCGTTGTATCCGTGCAACAATTTATGATTCTTGATTATCTGGAAATGGCATGTTAACTCATTTCCGTGTAATAAATTGAAAACTATTCTACCATCCTTTTCAAATCTTGACATGTACATCCCGTTTTATACGAAAAAATGTCGCAAAAACTATTCCTTTGAATTTGCAACTTGTTGGAAATTAATCTTGCATTTCATTGCAGAAACAAATTCTGAGACAGAAATATGTATTGGGTGTTTCAAAGCACTATTTCTTTTTATTTGGTGTTTTTTTTATGAAATATTTTGGAAACATCAATTATGGTTACTTAAGACTGTCAAAAGGGGGAAAAGGAGTTAAAATTTGATGGTTTACTTTCGGTGATGGTTACTATCTTATATGCAATGAAATGTCATGTGAAATGTTCATTGTCGTACTGGACAGGATAACAATTTATTCAAGCCAAATATTTTGTTATTTGAAACAAAGATAAAGGAGTAGGTCCGGTAAGGACCGATTTTGGCCTCAAATTTCAGGTTCATTTGACGAAAGATTTTGACCACTTTTTAAACACTTAACTGTCTATTTTATTTGAAACTATTAGTTTATGTGAAAATTTTTAACTGATTTTGTCATTAAAAACGATCCAATTCAAGCGCAAATATGAAAAATCTACCAAATATGCCGGAAAATGTCACTTTTCAGATGGTTTTTGTCGAAAATGAAAGTGGCCGCATCCGTGTTCATCCTCAACCTTTATATATGTTATGTATTATCATCAAATACAACTTACATTTTAATATTAAGGATGAACACGAATGCGGCCACTTTCGTTTTACACGAAAACCGTCTAAAATTTAACTAAAATGCTAGAATTGTGAAGATTTCAGTGATTAAGCATGACTTAATGGTGCTAGTACCCGATATATGTGCATTGTATTGTCAAAAACAGCCAATATTTATGTAGCAGAAGCATTCTACTGTCCAATAGATAAGTAAAAGTTTACATTTTAACAATTTTGTAAAACTGGTATATTTTGGGGCCAAAAAGGGGTCTTACCGGACCTACTCCTTTTTGTGTGAAAAAATGTTAATTTGATAATGATTAATTAGGGTGGAAGTATTACTTCTCAAGTTCAATGCTGAAGGGGTTACCTTATGCCGTAAACGTTATCTATGACCTTCAATTTTGCTAACATTGATAATGATAAATGAAATGCATACCAGTTTACTATCATTTTGACAATCATTTGTTGTACTAATACTATTTTGTAGTAAAAAGCTTTTTTGGTATTGCTCGAAACACTGATTTAGATAAAATTACTCTGAAAATAAAGAGATGAGGTATGATTGCCAAAGAGACAACTACTCACCAGAGTTCAGATGAAGTAGATGTCAGAAATTTAAGGCAACCGTTCGGCCTTCAACTAAGAAAAAAACATACTAAGTCGGCTCTTCAAGACATGAAAAATACGGAACAATTCAAACGAGAAAACTAAGGCCTAGTTTACAACAAAATGATATAGAAAAAAACAAATATGAGACACGATTCAAAGACTACCACTGAACTACAAGCTCCTGACTTGGGACAGGCACATAAAAGAGGTGTTGGTGTCAAGTTAATAAAAAATTGAAAATGGAATAGATACGATGTATTTGTTCCATACACACAACCACTACTGTATATGCTACGTGTACTTTGTGACAAAACCAAACGAAAAGTGGCAGTATTTTTTTGTTGTTGTTATTCGTTTGAAAGAGAAAATCACTAAAGAGTGCATGGTTAATACATGGAACACTTTATTTCCTCACTATATAAACCTGCTTATTGGACGTTTTTTCAGATTTTTATGAAATGCTTCATGCTATTAGAACTCGTTGAACTGCATATAATTGTAACTTTGGATTTAAAAATGTCACACATATCACTTTTACGACAATCCGAAGCAATTCAACCAGTTCTGACTGTATAAAAAGTTCGTAAAAATCTTAAGACCCGCCCGCTTCCGCATTATTTGCCTTAAACAGTTAATTTTGCCAGCACATTCTACAAGTCATTAAAGTATACAATGGTTATCAAAAGAATTGAAAAAGAGAAAAGCTTTTAAAAGTTTAATTTCTTTCTTTCAAAAATTATCAAATGTGCATGTAATTACCATTTTCGTATTTTTATTCAAAATGTATTGAACAATGTAAGAGATAGTGGCTGGCATTTAGTATTTAATTACTTCCTTTAGATTTACTGGTTATCAATTCTAACACAATTATTTGCATGACATTTATGAACGACAGTCTAAGCGTAAACGTTGATATTTCCTGTTAGAGGGAGTAAATTGTAAAGGATTTTTAACACACTTGAATTTCAAATGAGTAAATTATCAGATTTTCAATTTTACTACAGGAGTCTTCCAACACCAGTTTGATTCTTCAAAAACCAGTCGTCTTTTTACTCCCTTGAAAATCAAATAAGTAAAGTCCCTGGTTTTCATTTGTAATGTAAGAGACTATCAACAACAGTTTGATACCTTGAACACCAGTCTTCTTTACACGCACTTGAATACCAAATAAGTAAATTATCAGGTTTTTATCTAAAAGACAAACAACAACATTTTGTTTCCTAGAAAAGCAGTCTCTTATTTTTATGCATTTGAATACCAAATATTATAAGTAAATTACTTGGTTATGATATAGACGATTAACAACAAAATTGTGTTACCTAAAAAACCAGTCTCTTCTTTTTATACACTTGTATATCAAGTAAGTAAGTAAAGTATCAGTTTTATAAATATTGGAAACAAACAACAATGTTTGCTTAAATGAGCAATACTTATCAATGATTGGCTAATGGCTGTGGGAATAACCTAACCGGTCACCAATCCACAGTCTGTTATGTTCTTTGTTCCAGTAAGTTGTCAAGTCACCAATCCATAGTCTGTTATGTTCTTTGTTCGAGTAAGTTGTCAAGTCACCAATCCATAGTCTGTTATGTTCTTTGTTCGAGTAAGTTGTCATGTCACCAATTCACAGTCTGTTATGTTCTTTGTTCGTGTAAGTTGTCAACTTATATGGGGTTCGTGTTGCACAGTCTGTAGTTGTGTCTTGTGTACTATTATTTGTCTGTTTGACCTTTTCTTTTTTAGCCATGGCTATGAGTTTGATTGTTCCTCTTGTATCTTTTGCCCCTCTTTTATAAGTATATGGTGCAATGACTCCTATCACAAAATCCCTACACACTCTTGATAAAACATAAAGCGTTGGCAGTTTTATACGCGCTGTAAATGTTTTGCATAGAATCGGAGATAATGTCTTTAAATAGTTGATTTGCTTTACGATGCTGGTATAAATATTGCCACACATTGATGTAATGTATGGTATTGCGACCTAAGCACTTCGTATCTTTTTAGAAATGTTCATCTTGCTTTCTCTTATTTACAGTATCAAAATCCTTACACAGACGATCCATACCAGACTCGGTTTATATAAATCTGGTTTCCGCCTTGTGTATAGAAGATGACGGATCAGTTCGGGATGCATGTTTACAAAGTAAGTACAATTTACTACCGATATATATCTTAAAATTCTTAAAGTTATTATGACTTGTATGAACCTGGGGTTTTCATTGTGCTTGTAATGGATCCGATGAGTCAGGCCTTTTTTTATTGTTCTTATATTGTTCTGTTACACAACTCTCCAGATCCCCGCACACATGTTAAACGACACAATCTGAAACTGCCAATCCCAAGTCATAAGCCTTTAATTCAGCGGTTGTCGTATGTTGTTGTGTATCATATTTGGTTTTGGTTTATTGTTTTCTGCATAAATTATCCCGTTGTTTTATTTCCGTTTGAATTGTTTGAATTTTGTCATGTCGGCTACAACTTGCTTTGTGATATGTGGATTTTGTTCTTTAATGATGCCATGTGCTAAGATCTGCATCATTCGGTCTCAGGTGGATAGTTGTCGTACCTGCAATCATTCATGGATATGAACCACCATTTTTTCTACATAATTACCATTAATGTTGGTGCATGACGTACATGTGCCTTTGCTTGTCACAAACCAAGACTGCGTCGGTACAAATACATTTTTTTTTGTAATTGCTTTATTTCATCACGTCGTTTTACATTTGTATTTAAGACTTACTACGATTTCGAAACAAGTGTCTATAGATGCTTTAAGTTGCCTTTTCGTATACAAATTTAACATATAACCTTTCGGGCTTCATATAGTTGTAACGGGTAGATCAAGTGCCCAAACACATTAAAAACTCCTGAAAAATAACGTTTAACGCATATCAATCATTCAAGGATATTTTTATTATCAATTAGACCAATTACCAGAAAACACAAAAAAGCGAAAGAAGTATGAACTTTCAAGGACTATTTGACCTTTTTCTGAAGTCTTAAATGTGGTTAAATGTACCTGTGTTTAAAGCTATTTTACATCATAGGTTTCTTGCATGTATGAACAAGAAATTCAAAGATCAGAGAGAAATTGGTTTTATAATTAAATCATTAATTGCTAATTAATTGATATTGCATATAAAGTAGCCCTTACTTTCATTCGACACGAATAGTGCAAATACGTAACCTTTTGTTTTCTTGTTTTTAGTTGTTGCTCTTTTTTTTTAATTTTTATGGTCAAAGGTCGTATTAGATTATGTCCGAATTCTTTTGTAGTTTTTAAATAGAAATACTCCTCGGGTGCCCATTGGTACAAAATAGTCCATGAAAATATGTTTGATTTTTTTAGTAATAGTTACTATCAAATCGATAAATGGGCCTTCTAAAATTAATCATTAATTAGTGCACGTGTATGCGTTTTGATTCTAATAAGGAGTAATACTATGTTCGATAAGGCCCTAAAATGGCCCTCATTTTTACCTTAAATTTCAAACTTTTATTTATTGACTAATATCACAATGAATCATAGCTAATACATTCACTAAATAGGAAATAAGGCTTTTTGTTGAAAATTTACCTTCCTGCGTTCTACTGATGACGTCACAAACAGTGCTCATTTTTATTTTCCAAGAAAAATCAATGAAAATTGGTGAATATTGCATTGGTTATTGGACAGGAAACATAGAGCGCATACGTTGACAAAGAAGATCTTTGAACACAATGTTTGTAGTGCCATTTTACATGTTTAACTTGCATATTTAGTTTGTCGACGCCATTGCTCTATGTTCCTTGTCCAAAATGTTGTTGAAATCCGACCAATTTTGTCAAATTTCGCAAATATCGCTTATTTAGACCAATTTTGGATGTAGAAATCAACGCTTTAAAATAAAACTTTGACACAAATATTCAATTTTACTTTCTCACATGTCTTTAAGACAACGTAAAACATATTTCATATTGTATCATTCAATTTTATAATAGGGGCCAAATATATTCCTTATCGAACTTACTCCTTGACGAGCAATCTGCAACGTACAACAGATATTAAACTCATTTTTGATCATAGGAAAAACGTTTAAAAAGTTATTTTGCACCATCCAGTTTTCTTAGGGACAGAGGGTTTGCATTGGTGTTTGTAATGAATTATTGTTCAGAAAAACTGTTTCTGAATGCAATGAGACAACCATCCACCAAAGTTTAATTGGAGAAGATGAAAGCAATTATAGGCAACAGTACAATCTTCAACAATGAGAAAAAAAACTATACCGTAAATATAAAACAGTTCAATTGAGAAAACGGCTTTTTAATATTTTTTTAACGAAAAAACAAACGACAAATATGAACCAATGACATCCACTGTCCAACACGCTGCTGACGTGTGACAGCCAAAACAATTATGTGGCGGGGTTAACAATGCTCGATGGGTCCTAACTTCCCCTAACCTGGAACAGCAGTACATTTTCCATAGACAAATCCCCTGTTTAACTGATCGTAAAAAACATTGGTGGATTATGAATGGTATATCTATACTGTCAAATCATGTACGCTATATATAATATATAGCAGCTATTTTCCTTGCAACAGACCACAATTTCGTATTTATAGAGTACTCAACGCTTTCTTTAAATAATTTTCGCATTAAATAAAACTTTACTTAATTAGTTATTCAAAGTTTCGTATGACTTGAAACTCCAAGACTTCTTCCAATACAATAGCTATAACGCCTGTAGAATTAATAGTTGTTGGCGGAAGCGTGGGTGGTTAGTCAAAATTTACTATGAATATTATAAAAGTTATTATACTAATATTGAAAACATGAGGCTACAAAAATGATGTATTGGACTATTTACCGGAACGGTTATGACGTTAATTTCATAACAGCACAATATTTATTATTTTTTTTACAAGAATTGATCGCGCCTTTGTTCCGCATAACTGATGTCATTCCAGCAAATTTGTATTTTATTTTGTCCTAATAAATCTATTAAAAAGCAGGAAACGTTTTCATTATCTATTACAAAAAATAAATATTGATTATTTTAACAACATCGATTTTAAGTTTTAAAAAGACAAAGTCGAAACGTCCAAACAAAATATTGCTCTTATTTAAGTGTCAATTAAAATCACTGTAGACATTCTATTTTACCTTTTAGTTGAAGGGCTTAATTTGTTTAATTTTCAGCTTCCGTTAAATAACAAAATTATTCCAATAATCGATATCTAATTCACTTATAATTAATCTAAAATCAAAAATCGCTCAGGGCTTATGTTGAAAGTATTTGATAAGGGAGAGAGAGAGAGAGAGAGAGAGAGAGAGAGAGAGAGAGAGAGAGAGAGAGAGAGAGAGAGAGAGAGAGAAAAAACTAAAAAACATGACAGAATTAGATAAGAGAGAGAGAGAGAGAGAAACGAAAAACAACATATAAGTATTTGATTAGAGAGACACAAAATAACATTATATGATTTTATCAACAGTGATATCCAAGACGTTTATTACAGTCAGATAATCGTGATGATTTAAGCATGTTAAGTAGAAAGTTAGATTAAACCATTGTGATGACGTCAGCCTATTCATTTACTGTGGATTCTTTTTCTAGAATCAACACTTCCTAAATCCGTCGCTGAAATGGACTCACCAAATTATATTCAATTGTTTTCTTTGTATGTCTAATTTCATTAAAGGGAAAATTCGCGATTTTTTACTTATGGTTTAAATATGTTCATTATGGCAAAACATATATATTCACAAAGTTTTATCGCTATATGTCCAGTAATAAAGGAGAAATTCAACAATTAATGAAAAATTATTAACTACTTCCTGTAGGTCGTGACGTTTTCTCCTGGTTTTTGCATGCCGGGATTTAAAATACAATCAGTAAAAGTCTTGGTTTTTAATGATATTTAAACGTAATCGTAAGCGCGCCGATGACTTATCATGGTTTATCTAATAAACATCCGATAATAAGAAGATAAGACGCACAGACGTGCAATTGTACACATTCATGAGATAAATTTCTATGTTAAACGTATATATTCGAATTATTTTTGTAGACACCCAAAAAAGTTATAAATTTATTAATTAATGCATTTTCGGACTGATATATGAGGTGAACAAATTAAAGTACAATAATCTGTAAAGACAATATGTTGGTGTACTCTTATTGAACTTTTACTATTTCTGCTATGACTAGATTTATACGATGTGTGTATTCACGGTTCTGTGGCAAATTGAATACTCGTAGATGGCTTGTTGAAAGGTAAATTGTTATTTGCACTTCGGTATTTAACCACGCCTCTAGGGCACACCTTGCCAGGTGTGACTGTCTATTCGGATCAGTGGATTATAAAACAAGGGAGCATTCAATATACACATCTATAATACTAATTCAAGTTTGTGACAAATAAAAATAGATCGCCGTGGAATTATTTAATTATATTTGCTGTATCATTTATTTCAATTCAAATAAATTAATTTACTAAGTAATAAACAATTTTCGGTTAAAGACGGGAAACTTAATTCATGTGTCAGAATGAAATGATATACACCTCTTGTCCTTGATTTAAGTCTCATTAAAAAGGGGAAATTAGAAATAGCTTTACCAAAGCATTTTGATTTTCTTTATTAGGCAAAAAATGTACGAGAACACTTACATTTAGACTTTTGAAAGCCATGTATTAATTGATATCTGAAACTATCTGAAGATAAGTAGATAACTCTACCGAAGCGGAGTATAATTTGTACGAACAAAGAAAAAATACTTTTGTTTTTAAATCTTTGCACATTTATGATTAATTATTGTTATCTATTACTCATTCAATTACTTAATTGGTACCTAAAATATGTCTACCGCTTGGCATTAAAACTCGGTGTAGTAGGAAGGGGTTATGTCATATACTAGATTATATTATTTGGATGAGGATTTGAGCTATCCTATAAAACACATTAATTAGTTAACTACATTCGAGACCAAAGGATATTAACTTAAATGATTCAATTAACTTTACTCACATATTACTTATATGTCTATCTTATGATTTTTGCGTGCTTGTTTTTATAGAACAGTTTATATATGGTCCAAAAATTTATCATAAAATCATAACTAAAAATGTCTTGTTCGGAGAATGATAGTACTATATAAACAGTGGTTCCAGTCAGTCAAAAGAGTCAGATTTTGACGAGTATGGTCATTTTGGGTACGCACTAGAGCCAGAGTATAACGAAGAAGAGCTCCATGAAATGGAAGCTGCAGAAAGTTCCCGAAATCAAGATATCCTTAGCAACCATCGCTAGTTTTTAAAACACAGATTGGTGTTCGTGTACTAAATGCATACTTATGCCGTTATTAACGGAATGTCTATGTTGCCACTAATTTACTCTCTTTGATGGTAATATTGAATTGGGTGAATGCATTAGTAACAGCATCGATTTCAGAACAGTTTGTCTGAACCCGGTTGTTCTTGAAACTAACTATATAAGTTTTTTTTTAAGTACAATCGTATTCATATTATACATGTTAAATGAATGAACAAAAATTAAACCTATCTGTTTATTGTTTTCCGCCCATGTCTGCTCATCGCCCGGCAGAAATAAAGTTTGTCGCACGAAAAAATGGTGTTAATTCCAGAGTCAAAATTTAAAGAACTTATTTTCCATGTTTTCTGGTATTGTTCGAAAGAGAATTGACCTAACAGAAGAATTACTATCTTAGGCTGTCAGTAACACATGTAGAGCAGTGGGTCGTTGTTGGACATGTAAATCTTATGAAGTGTATCATCTGTTAAATGTGCAGGTCACTGAAAGGGGAAGTTCCATACGGAAGTAGGTTTTGAGATTGATTTTTTTTTATATCCAGTGACACATTTTACATGCGTATTCTTGAACGTTTGATACATCATTTACTCTCAAATTGCAAAAAACGAAAACTTCCACTTGTATTTATAGTATTTGTTGAAATAGTCCTCGTCTCACAACGTATAATACTCTATCTATTTGACCAACGATGTTCAAAAACAAAAGACAACGAATTTTATGTCATCTTTCCCTATTTTTGAATGTAACTTATAAGGCTGTTCAACTGGCAAGAATACCGCTAAAGCGGATAAGCAGTTTATTCTTTAAATTGCTATCATATCACGGCAAGAAAGAAAATAAATCCCGAAATTGATTTGAAACTTTAATACTCAATAGTTTTCCTAGAAAATACTCACACCCCTTTGGGATTATTAGTGTACGTCCAGTTGCATATATTTTACATGAATGTCGGAACAATTGTGATGATGACGAATTTCTTCCTTTATTCGAGAACAATCTAATTGATATATAAAACTGGGATTTTACTATGTTCATAACTTCGATGAACCAAAGCAAGATATATATCGACCTGTATTTAAATCAAACTGGTTCTCTTCTTCTTCTTCTTCTTTTGGTATACAATATAGTCTGATACATGTATATATTTTGAATTGCACTATAGTTCCGTAACTTTCTATCCAGGCGTATAAGCCAACATCGACAAGTGCGTACATTTTTTAAATCAATATTTTTGGTATGTTCCAGTCTGTCCTTTACTATTGACAAATTACATTTTCCCAAATTAGCCCTCGGAAAAAATATGTATATAGATTTTTATTTCTTCAAATCTTTTTTTTTTTTTGTGGTATTTTTTATATTTTCATAAATAATATTCTTAACACCAGAAATGTTATTTATAAACAAGCGTACGAGTTAAGTTATTGGCATCATATCACTTTCGGACACACAAGACAGAGATGTGTATTATACACCTGATAGTTCAAAATGGAAAGTTATTAGTCTGCCGTGTACACTGATCAATACCTACAGAAGTGAAACGATGCATGAACTTGCAAGCCCGACAGGAAATCGCTTGAATACCTGGACGTGTCACCTGAGTCCTCACACCCCTCACAATACCTTTGGGAGTAATACCTTTAGCCATGCTAGTGATCAGATGAGGAAAGATCCGAATTTATTTGAATAAAGTTTATTACTTTAAAGAATTATGAAAACAATTTTCACGGAACACTTATTTATTATTTGAACTTTGACTTTTTTAACTCATTCCAATATTAACAGTTTAAAAATAACAGATATATAATAATGGTCATTTTCCCTCAGCATTTTCCGTATCAAGTTTATAGTTAGTCAGATAAAACAATCGTACGATTGACAAGATATCGACACGCAATTACGACTACATCGGTTACTGTAGTTTTGGTTCTTTGTGTTTTATAGACATATCGTGATTATAATCGTAGAAGATGACAAAATGGCGGAGCGTAGAAAATTGATACTCAAAATTTAAAATCGATGTTGATCTCTTATCTAGCGGAATAAAACTTTAATATCTATAAAATTTAGCCTTTTTATACAGAATGGACATAATATCAATTTTTGATTTTTTTGCGAAGTTTCCCTTTAAGTTTGAATTGGACAATTTACTGATTTCTGTTCACTAATGGAATTATTTTAAAAACTTACCTTTAATTTTTGTAATTTCTATATGCTCTCACTGGGAATCGAACCTGTCCATGAAATCTGTAGCGTGCTACCAACATCTACATATCGACAATACCTCTCGGCTACCTATAGCTTACGAATTTATTGTCTTATTTATCTATATAAATGTATATATGATATACATCGGTACAACGGACATACAGGGATTGTACCTTTATATATACAATAATAGGTAATTGTTTACTATGAGTTGGTAGCCGCGAGGTTTCATGGTTAAGCTGAATGAGTTAGAACATGTCGGTTTAGGTTCAAATCTTTGTATTATTTTTGTTGCCCCTATTCTTTAGTCCTGTTTTTGTTTCTTGTTTTGTAAGTTATTGTGGTTATTTTGTTTAATAAAAGAGAGTTTGATTGATTATTATCGGATCATTGTTGGCTATTCTACATGTTCGAAACGAAAATGTTCAAATTCTAGGTGTCCATTTTTGTTTTAAAAATTAATATAGTATGATTTCATCTGTTTATTCGCAATTTCGTATGCTACAAAATCGTGATATGCCTAGAATTAGACTTCTTGTTCGAAATTTCGGACACATGCTTTATATATATATACTATGTATATGTTCATTGCCAAGTTGTTGTCCCCGGCTTTGACACATTCTCCATTTTGATTCTCAATTTTATTAGAAATAAGATCGAATATGTCTCATTTTGTCGACACAGATAAAATTCAGATGCCTGATAAATGGAGATATTTAAGGGCAGACGTGTTGTGTTATATTTGTATTGTTTAAACCATATAAATGTGATATATAAAATATAATTTATTGTAATGCATCGTTTGTCACGATAGCATGGTTAATTAAACTCACTTGCAATACCTTCTAATTAAGAATAGGCTTTAATTTTGAAAAGACATTAACACAATAGTTTAAGTTATAGATACAATGGATAAGCGTTGATTCATGAAAAACAAACCATTCGCCCTCCGGGCTCATGGTTTCTTTTTCAAGAATCAACGCTTATCCATTGTATCTATATCACATAAGAAATAAAATTTAAATTTCAGTTTTGTTGCCAAAAAATCTAAATTTGACATAATTTGATTCAGTCTTACTGAGTTACTCTGGAATGCATAAGCATTGCCTGTACTCAAGTTTACCAGTCTAGGTAACATATGAGATCTGGTTGATTCAAACCCCATTATTGGCAGTATTCCACACACATTTTGGGCTACCTTACCTAGCTTCCTGTAATGACAAGCAACTGTTGTCTCTGTTTCCAAATTATGTCCATGCAGTCTTTTTTTTTTCTTTTTCATCATCTGTGTAGCTGAAATTTTCAGGTTTTTTTATTGTGTGTTTTTTTCTTTGACGAAATGTGGCTTAGATAGATACATTGCGAGGTTTGTACACGCGAAACTGGTTTAACCCTACTTTATGTGTATAACTGTATCAATTAGAATTTGAAAGTCTGAATTCTCGCTCTCCCTTGACACCATTTGCCAGTATGGTCTTTAAGAAACGATAATAGTCCGTCAGAAGGGGACGATACATGACTGACCCAATGTCGCTACAAAACAGCACTCGCACCCTCAAATGGAAAGGGATTAATATAACTTGCAATAACTTGTTTCTGAATCCACTATACATAAATATGTTTAAACTAAACTAAGACGAATTTGTTTGCCTTTGTTTTAACATCAATGTTTGAGGAGTTGTTTCTTTTTGCATTGAGATCTGTAAACTGTCTTTCTCATTTTGATATGTAATTTCCTTTAAATATTCTTTTTATGTAAAATTTTGTAAAACTCTTCTGATTTCTATTTTCAGATTTATCATCGAGTTTATTAGACGCAATTTATAGTAATGTGAATGAAGACAAGTAAGTCATGATAGTTCGTTATTTCTAATGCATTATGGGTAATATTTGTAAAGCGGTCACAAAAGAATGTGATAAATGTTTAAAAAAGTTCAAAACACCAGAAAGAAGGAGAATATCAAAAATACCGAATTCCTATAAAAATTCAATACAGAGTTCCCCCAATCAAACGGCAAAACCCAAAGCCCAACACACCAAATAATTGACAAAACAATGAACGAAAAACGAACCAAGCATACAAACAGCAATAAACACTGTAGTTGAGGTTCATAACTTATGACAGGCAATACATAATTTGTTGGATTAAAGAGGTTTAAAATCGCTAAGACTTCCAATCAAACCTCAGTTTTGGACTACAGGACCTCTTTTATTAAGAACATACGAGAAAATTATTCCGCTCTCTAAAATCCCGGGTATCTGTTTCGGCTGTTTCCATTGTATATTTCGAAATATTATATACTTTCTTAGGGAGCTACCATTTGATTTTTAGGGGGGGGGGGGGGGGGGGGGGGGGCTAGGATGAAATTTGAAAAAAAATAGGCAGGACAGGAGTTTTGAGTAAAAAAAAGGCAGGATGAGACACTTGCAAAAAAAAAAGTTAGGACGACAATTTAGGTAAAAAAAAGTCAGTGATAAATTAGGAAAAAAAAGGCAGGACCGAACAGATTGAAAAATAAAAAGACAGGACAGAGATTACAGCTAAAAAAAATGCAGGACAAAAGTTTTCATCCTAGCCCCCCATAAAAATCAAATGGTAGCTCCCTTATATCTACAGTACATATTCAGATTGGGGACAAACACACATGCCGCATGCATAACAAGCAGCATGCAATCTTAAAACATGTTTTTTTTTAAATTTCAAATTGCATCATTTTGTAATTGTCTGCATTTAATAGACCACACACGTATAATATAGAGACAATAACAAGCATTGTTGTTAGCGACTATTAATGCATGATAGCCCCTCACGTTCTATCAAACTATGACAATACTAAAATAAGTAATAGAGACCGAACCCGTTAATGTTTTAATAGCGATTTTTTATCTGTTTCCTTTAAGATTAAATGATATATAAATTACATGACTTTTTCACAAGGGAAATTGTCTCGTAGTCTTTGATTAATCGCTCGCTTATAAATCTGATTGCTTTATCAATGCATCAGTAAACATGGTGGATAAACATGCAATAAAAACGTAAGGAAATTGTTGGTTAATTTTACGTGCTGCTGACTAGGGACTTAACAATGACTGGGAATCTATTAACCTGGGTCCAATTAAAACATATCTACGGGAGTTTATAAAATCAAGTGATGTATATATGATGTACACGCTATATGTACGTACAAACGAGGAAAAAAAATAAATAAAGACATAAGTATGCCAAATAGAAAACTATAGTCCAAATAACGTATATGTAACTTAATAATTTCTGTTTCCAACCATATTGGCAACAACGAGCAAACACCCGTACTGTATAGTCTGCTAATAAAGGTTCCGACAAAACAAAATGTTTAACAATTCTAATAAAACTAGGGACCTAATTTTTGGCAAACAGTGCACGAAAAACAAACATGACAGACAACAACAACCACTGTAGTTCAGGCTCAGGATTTAATTAAAACTATATAAAATACTCATTTTGCTCTTCAAATTTCTGTGTTATGTTTTGACGAGATTCGTATAAATTTGTAATCGCAGGATTGAGATCTTCATAAAATAGCATAACCCTACAACATATTAATAAAATTGAGAATGGAAATGGGGAATGTGTCAAAGAGACAACAACCCGACCAAATGTCGATGTATGTCCCAATTCAGAAACATTGAAACTGTTTGTTTTATGTCATTTCTTAATTTGTTTTCTTATGTGTGTTTTTTATTAAGATAATATGACAGCTCTTAGACAGTTTCGGATCTTATTCAAACTAAATACAGTTAAGGGCTTGACTAGACAAAGGTGTTTAAAAAAATCATGTTCACCTCCGAATGTTCAAGAGTTACATTGTATTTGTGTCATTAGGTATTCTAATGCAACAACGTTTGTAACGTTCATTTTGATTGGATAACGTCACTTTCTTACATGGCATCAATTGACAATTGATGTTATGGGACGTACGCGCAAGCGCAGACGGCATATGACAGATTTTAAATACATGTTTTAACGTTGTTTTCTGTCAGTTTGATTAGAATGGAGATAACAATATTGTATTTTAAGCTCCGACGGCATCAATTTGGGACCATCAAATCCCCAATTGATGCCGTCGGAGCTTAAAATACAATACAGTTATCTCCTAAGTAGTAGCCTTATTGGTGGCATACATCACACAATTCATTAACGTACTCCACCTAGTTTGCTAACGTTCTCCGCACAGTTTTTCGACGCCCCCTTACCAGTGTATTGGCGTAAATGGACAGTTTTTATCATCTTCTGTGATATAACTGTACTGCTTGTATCACTGGACAAATTGTAAAGTTGATTAAAAGTTTTGTTTTTGAACAAATTACTTCTAATGAAACATTTATCAATGTTTGTGGATGTCTCGACATAATTTATCGTAGCTATGTTTGAATTTGTATAGCCGTAATTATATATGTGTCTGGGCATGAGCCATAGGAATTATAAGATACCAAATAATGAAATTGCTACTTGATTAACGCTTTTTATTTTTATTTTACAAGACTAATCACTCCATGAGGAGGGAAGACGTCTTTCATGTTAACAATTATTCCATATGTTTTTATATAGATTATACCGTTGTTTTTCCCGTTTGAATGGTTTTACATTAGTAATTTTTGGGGCCCTTTATAGCTTACTGTTCGGTGTGAGCCAAGGCTCCGTGTGGAAGGCCATAGCTTGGCCTATAATAATTTACTTTGAATTTATAGATTGTTATTTCGATGGAGAGTTGTCTCAAAATATTGGTCTTGTATTATTTTTAATTTTAGTTTCTTGTTTACAATTTGGAGGTAAGTATGGCGTTCATTATCACTGAACTAGTATATAATATTTGTTTAGGGGCCAGTTGAAGGACGTATCCGGGTGCGGGAAATTCCTGCTGCATTGAATACCTTTTGTAGATCTCCTGCTGTTGTCTGTTCTATGGTCGGGTTGCTGTCTCTGTGACAAATTCCCCATTTCCATTCTCAATTTTATTTATAAGTTTGTCCAGAGGGTATCACCAGCCCAGTTGTCAGCACATCGGTGTTGGTATTAATATCAATTATGTGGTTATTTATTTTTGATATAAATTACCTGTTTACAAAACTTTGAATTTTTCGAAAAACTAAGGATTTTCATATCCCAGGCAAAGATTACCTTAGGCAGCAACCATTTGATTTTCTGGGGGGGGGGCTATGGTTTTTTTTTCTGGACAAATTTTTTTTCCGCCTGCGGCGAAAAACAATTAATTTTTTTCGCGAGAAGTCGAAAACAATTTTTTTCTTTCAATTTTAGCATTACATATAATGGCAGCTGAGGGTGAAACAAACAATTTTTTTTTCTCAGAATCAAAAACAAATTATTGTTTTCTCCAAAAACTGGAAACAAACTTTTTTTTCCAAAAAAAACCATAGCCCCCCCCCCCCCTCCCCCAGAAAATCAAATGGTTGCTGCCTTAGCCTTATTAGGCACATTTTTTTTTGGAAATGTGGATCCTCAATGCTATTCAAGTTTATACTTGTTTGGCTTTATAACTATTTTGATATGAGCGTCACTAATGAGTCTCATGAAGACAAAACGCCAGTCTGGCGTACTAAATTATAATCCTGGTACATTTTATGTACCTTTGATAACTATTAGCCAAGGTGCATGAGATTTTAACATGGTTAAATACTTTAATGTTTATTTTCATTTTGAAACGAGCTTCTCACATTGTGGCGTTGTTGAATGGAATCTTATTTTAAAATTATAATATTCGATGGCATATTCACAATTGATGTAGAACGCACTTGGTGGTATAAATTTAAAATATTTATACAAATCATTTTTTTCATGATTAAAAATATGAAAAATCAATTTTACAAGGAAAAACGGGGAAAAATATCATACCAAAAAACGCGAAAACTCGATTATTGCTTAAATGCTGCGAACAACTTCAGGAACTTAAAAAAATAAAATCAATTTATCTTTGTTAATTATCATGTTAAATAACTTGGGTCGATTAAGTTGCCTTTTATTCTGATTTTCTATGGACAACTAACTTTTTAAGCCTAGTGCTACCCTCAAAACAAAACAGGCAAATATTCAATTAAATTTAATGTCTACGCCTTGTTGATTCCGAATCAAAAATATCACCTCGCGTTCAATTCATTATCTTAAATAAACTCACGGAGGCATAAAGTTATAATCACGCGAAATTTTATACGATAGATATTTTCTATAAAACACTAAAATCTGTAAATTGTCAAGTATCACCGACTGTGCAAGTGCTGTGTAGCCAGACAAGGTCGTTAAAAACTTCCCTATATTGTCAAGTATTTAGTTTGACATTAATTGGACATGATTTTTTAGATCTCTTTTCCCTTTTTTGTCATTTGCAAAAAGACGGACTTCATACACAAGGGGGGGCAGTAGAAATTCAAGGTACTCAAAGAAAATCAGAGAACACCACAACAAAAGAAAACAGAAAAAAAGAAAGAAAAAAATCATTAAATAAACAAGACCATTCGTATATCAATGAGACCCCAAACTCAAAATACACGTCTATGAAAAACGCCTGTAAGTGAACAATTACAAATATAACACTATGTTTAAAAAATATCGTTGAAATTGTTATGTATTGGCAGTTGTTGAACTTTAAATAATAAATTCTTTATTGAAAGAGGGTAACTCAATTAGAATTAGTCTAATTTCCATTGAGGCCCTCAAAGTAAAGACATTCAATTTGAAGTGAGGGGACGTTTAATTTAATTACGGTTAGTAGCAGACTCATACATTTAAGCGAAAAACAATAATGTAGGAACAAGCAGACTCTAATTTACAATAATTTAATTTTGGATGTAACGCGTCGTCTGATTGGCTGACGTTGTTTTGTTTACCAGCTCATAGACATAATATTACCATGTGACCGTGACGTCATCAGCGTTTTTTCATGATTTACTCCGGTTTAAAAAATAAATTATAAGGAATGACTGTAGAAGTTTTTTCTGACTATTCGAAATAACATCAAAAATGTGGTTCACACTTTAAAATATTCGGTGTGCTCCACATTTTTGATGTTATTTCTTCATAGACAGAACAAATATTACAGTTATTCCTTAAAGGGATAAAGTATTTCATATATGTATCAAATTTAATTTTGCAGATTTGGTAAAATTAGTGATTCGGGAAACAGTGAATTGAGATCCTTTTTGCTGAAACAGACACAACTTCCGGTTAAAAGAGGTCGTGGTGACAAAGCATCCGGATTTTACAGTAACTGGTAGAAGAGTTCCGAATGGACAATTTGTATATTAATGACTGAATACGAAAAGAAAATACACAACTATGAATTGTTGATATCCGAGACATTCAGATATATGGACTGATTGAACTTTTTAGTTCTTTATTTGAAACACACGAATGATATCTGAGATGTAAATATATTTTAAAGGTGGGTGTCAATTCATACACCGATTATATGGTTCTAAATCGGAGCCATATTTTTGACATAATATGTGCAGTTTGTGTATTCTGTACTGACTCTTGTATATAAGGAAGTAACACCATTTTTAAGTCAGAACACATTTTCTAAATCATTAAATACTACTTGTTCTATTTCATCTTCTCTATTACTTTTTGTTTAACATTTCAGGTAGGCTTTCAAGTGTCTACTTGCAAATTGCCTACTATATTAGTACGAGGTTGAAGAAATTTGTATTTCCCATCGTTAAGAAGTTGGTATTTCTTATCATCACAAGATGGGAGAATAAATTCTTAAACGGAAATTGGTATTTCCTATGTTGTTTCGTTTCGATCATACACGGTTATTTTGCTTGTATGAACAACTGATTCAGAAGGTGTCGTAAAAAGAAATAACTTCTTAAAAACGAATCAATTGTTGTACAAATGCTCCACGGTAAGTTATTAAAAATCGTTTCATAAATTGTCATTCTTGCATTTTGATCTGTCAGCATTTTGTGTTGTTTTACCCCAACCAGAACCGCCGGAGAGCCATTCGCTCACGTGGATTTATGTGGACTTCAATCATTGAAGACTAGAAAACAATTTAGAACTAAGATCTCTTTATGTAGATCGTGTACATGTATTGCTATATCATTTTTACTTTTCTTTCTATCTACTAGAAAAAAACCAATCATAGTGGGACAATAACTCCTAAAATGAATGATTAAAACTTTGTACATGGTGATATTTGCAGATCTTGCCATATGTTTACTGCTTTAGAAACTCTCTCATGGAAATCATCCTTCTGTGGGAAAATAGCTTTTATTTTATGGCGAACCTGAAATGATTAACACTTTCAAAATTGTAGGTCCTTTGATAAGCATTGTATAATAAACTTAAATGTTTAAGCACATGCAATATGTATTGCTTGTCATCAAGCATCAGCAAACCAAGCAATTGTTAGCAAAATAATCAATGATCATTCAATCTTAAATGGGTCAAAATTTTAAAATATTAACATTTTGAAAGTTTATTCAACCTGAAACCCCCAACGTCTGTAAGTAAACATTATATGATGACAAACCTAGACAGGACATCTTATTCATAACGCAGGGTACTAAGATATCACATAAAGGTGAAAGAGACACAGCGAATCGATGTTGAAAAATGAGACTCAATTTATTTTTAATTTCAGTTTAAATTTATCAGTTTAATAAAATTGGAATATTCAAACGACCCAAGTTAGTGTTTCGAACAGAGCTTTGGTAAATAGGACTATAAGTATATTTTGTGAGTATATGTCTATGAAACAGCAAACCGACATTTCAAAAATTTAAGGAAACTTGTGTACTTTTGATGTGACGTCATCAGACATGGTCCCCTTTTATTCATGACGTTACAATAAGAATATTTAGAAGAAAACGAGAAAATTTAACTTCACAATTAAATTTCAACCAATCATTTTTTACTAGTAAAGATAAATATATTTCTTACAACGGTCAGGAAATATGAAAATAGCACAAAAAATAGAGAATGATCATTTATGAACTTGTTCTAGAAATATTTTATAAAGCACATACATTGTTTGTATTGCTTGTGATTATAGTCTTCTGAAATAAAATGTTTTAATGCAGGAGGATTTTGACAGCTTTAGTGGCTTAGCTTGACGCTAGTTTCTAGTACGTAAAATGATTTGTGACGATGGAGTAAAGTGTCTTCGATGCTGCTTAGTCTTTCATTGTCCAAGATCAAAAACCGTATCGCAAAAGTTTTAGTGAAATATATTGAGTAAGATATTGATTGATTGCAGATATATCATATATGACCAAGTCAATAAAAAACTAACATTGAATCCGATAGATATGTCCTGCAAAATGAAAACAATGTGAGGGACAAATTCGATTACATTCCAAAGGTAAGATAGTCCATGTTGAATATATCTACATATGGAACGGAACTATTGAATACTTAGTAATTGTTATAGTTGTTTTGATGACAGATCTATTGAGATACTCTCCCTATACGAGGAATCATATTTGACATCTACAGCCTCTCGTAACGTACATGGCGTATGTATATGATTATTCTTACATCTTCATAACTAAAAAGAAAACGCATTTTTTTTTTAAACAAAGGATATGCAATAGCTGTTAATGCAATATGAACACACAGAAGCAGTGATCATTACGTGTGAAACCATAGACTGAAAACACCATGATGAGGTGATGATAAAAGAGGGACGAAAGACTATGAGTCGGAAATATCAGACAACATACATGAACCAAAAGGCACATAGATGAACAGAAGTCTACAAATCGAGAAAATAGAAACTTGGACAAAATTAACCTCACGGAGAACCAATCATTCGTGTTTTCAAGTATTGCAAGCAATACCTGTTTTACTAGTGACAACCATCGTGTTGTTTATGGTAAAAAAAACGGTAAAACGTTGCATAAACTATAGTTTATTAAAGTTTATTAAAGAAAACTCAGCCGCAGAAGACTGCGTAACAGGAGCATATTATGCACAATATAAATCACAACATATTTCATAATACATACAGTATAAATTTTTAAATTATACATCTTCAGAGATAAATCTGTGTTTATTGCAGTTTTAAATCAGACAAGCATCATTTCTACCTTTTGAATAAAAATTGACAGCTTAGACAGCACATTATTATTACAATATTTAAGCATGCCCAGTACTTTTTTAACATTTGGATATTTCAAATAATATGGAGGTATGAACTTCCCCCTTAAATCTTTAACTTTATAATTGGTACATATACATATATAGTGGTACACATCACCAAGACCAGCTGTACAAAGTGGACAAATTCTCTCATTTCGTGGTACATTTCTCCATCTTCCTGTTTCAATGGGAAACTTTGTATTACATACCCTTAATTTACATATATTTACTCTATGACCCCGCCTTAATTTTAACAGATATGGTTCTAAGCAAAACTCTTCTTTAAAGTGTAAATAAAATTCCCCCCTTGATGAGTTATTTATATCAGAGAACCATTTTTGAATAAACTGGTCCTGGAGACGCTGCCTCACATTAGTTTTAATATAATTATAATCAACTTGCTCCGGAATATTATATATTTCACAAAAGCCACAGTCATTAAACACAGATTTTACATAGTTAAACCATTTGAAATTATAACCTTCATGCTCATGCATGTACCAAAGTAACTTGTACAGTTTACCCGATAATTTTTTATCGTTTGTTGCAAGCTTGTGCCAAAAACATACCATTTTTAACTTGATCTGCAGTTCAAGTGTACATTTTCCAAGTTCTCCATACACCATAAAACTTGGCGTAGAGGATCGCACCCCCAAAATGCGCTTTCAAAACTGTAAATGTAATTTTTCAACTTTTTCAACAATATTATTTTTATTTTCAAACCCCCATATGTCCGAATTGGAGGACAGAGTCATAGTAAATATATTAGTATTGGCTTATTATTAAACACATATGCATCAAACTTCTACCAAACGCTTTTAACGGCAGTAAAAAATTTAATATTGTAGTGCAAAATAACTTACCATTACCTTGGTTGAGGTCCTTAAAAGGAGCAAAAAGTAAAATCACAAGAATACTGAACTCTGTTGAAAATTCAAAACGAAAAGTCCCTAATAAAATGTCATATTCCTGACTTGGTACAAGCATTTTTTTTATGAGTAAAGGTTGATAAAACCTGGTTCTATAGCGCTTAACCTTTCACTTGTACGACAGTCTCTTCAAATTCCATTATAATGTCGACGATACGTGAACAAGACAAACAGACACAATGGGTAAAAATGTCAATAATAGGTCAACGTTGTGTTATAATCTTAATAACAATAAAACAAACAAATATTTAACAAAGAAGCACAAAAAGGCACATACCAAATTTAACAACCTCATTCATTGCTTTCTTATCATAAAAATCAGGATAAGACTTGTAATCCCTGGAAGATCATACCAAGCTTGAACTATTTACTCTACAATGTCTTTTGTCTTAAAACATGTAAGCTAACCAACGGGATAATCAAACTCGTTAGGTCGAAAACGAACAGACAATGTCATTTCTAAAAACGATAATCTACCAAAAACAACCCAAAGCAAACAACAGTTTACAAAACGCAATATAGAAAACTGAATACTTAGAAAAACGAACGCGACGTCGCGACAACAAAATTGTTAAGAACCCCTGAAAAAGCAAATTTTTCCTTATTCCCTCCTATTTTTTTCTCGTTAAAAAATTGAGGGAGGCAGTTGTCTCATTGCCTTAAATGAAGCTGCTTCATTGAACTTTTTTTCTTTTCAAACATAGGGATGTACTCTTTAACATACCACGTAGACATAGTGGTTTATATTAGAAGAACACTCAAATCTTTGATTAAAGTTAAATATAGTTGCTCATTTTATTACCAAAGTCTATATATAAAGTTATACCTACAGTTTACATAGACTTTAGTAACAGAGATATGTTAATATTACTTTAATTTGATGTCTTTCATACATTTTGTTAAAATAAAGTTGTAAAGAGATTTAGTAATAGATTTGAATATCATGCAAATTTGATAATTTGCAAAGTGACCCCCCTTCTTAATTTTAAAATATGTTGCAACAAGCATAAAATCAATATGAACAATCTGACAATTATATCGTAGATTTGTTTGTTTGATTGCTTTTGGCAGAATAACATATCTGAAATTAAGTAGATACACAATTCAAATAGATGTTTTGTCTTATTTTCTTCAAATTTTACTTTCTACTTAATATATTGGAAACAAACTTTGTAATTGAGAGCATTTGATTTGAAGGTAGTCCATTGTTTAAAAGACAATTATTACAGAACGATCTATGGTTATACACTTTTCCCCAGTCAAAATGGTACTCTGCGCAAAGAGAGACAATCTAACTACATTTAAAGTATCCATATTCACAATTCACAATGGATTACGTTTTAGTACGTCATAAACAATCTGAGAAAAGTATGAATTAATTTGTCCAGAAATCTCCTTAAATATCACCATTGTCATCAGGACTGAAACCAAGAAGGAACTGACCACTTAACGTGGCAGATGATCATATGAATTATTTTATCCGACGATTATTTGATAAAATAAGTCAAAGAGTCACTGACAACGTCATGACAATAAACGATTGAATACAAAAACACGAACCATTCCGCAAATCTTTACACATTTAAACTTAGATTTGAACATATTAAACATGATTAAGTGTTATGTAGACAAACGCGCATTTGGCGTACTAAATTATAATCCTGGTACCTTTAATAACTATTTACACCACTGGGTTGGTGCCACTGCTGGTGGACGTTTCGTTCCCGAGGGTATCACCAGCCCAGTAGTCAGCACTTCGGTGTTGATATGAATATCAATTATGTGGTCATTTTTATAAATTTCCTTTTTACTAATCTTTGAATTTTTCGAAAAACTAAGAATTTTCTTATCCCATGCATATATTACCTTAGCCATATTTGGCACAACGTTTTGAAATTTTGATCCTCAATGTACTTAAACTTTGTACTTGTCAGATTTGTAAACACATTTCAGCCTCTTCAACTTAGTAACTGATCTTGACACCAAAGTCTTTCAACTTCATAAATAATGCATAATGGTATTGGAGTACACTTTCTAGGTACTGACGTTGTTTATCCTACTAATTACAAGTTAAAGTGTTTGTTTGTATCTATCTGTTTATATTTTGCATCGTTACTGGCGATATCATTTTGGTATGGCTCGGTTTTTATACATCCCGTCTTTGCGGTATTATGATATGTTAATTTTTTGTATTCTTGTCTTATATCATTGCAAATGTGTTTGGTCTAATTAGTGGCTATATGCAATTTGTTTTTCTTTCATGACATAGTTGTTTTTAGATTACGAATATGTGGTATGTGTGCCAATGAGAAAACTGTCCATTCAAGTCACAGTTTGTAAAAGACAATGATTATGTTTAAGATTATAACACAATGTTGACTGCTCTACTGCAACCTTCCACATTTTAACTCATAATGTCTATTTGTTTTGTTCACACATTGTTGTGAATATGATGGCGTTATATGCGACTGTATGTGAGAAGTTTAGCTACAATTTTCGACATAAGTAAATGCATTAAAAATCAGATTTGACAGTTGTTTTCCATCCGTCTGATGTATTTTAGCTTTCGCCTTTGCCAATTGGGTTTCAATTTAAAAAAATTCCTTTGAGTTCGGTATTTTGGTTATTTGAACTTTTGCTTATAGATTTTTAAATACTGATAAGACCTTCTACTTTCGTACTGAATTATAAGCGTTGTATCTGCGATGAATCATTATATCACTTTAAATGTCCAATTATTATATACATAGAATGAAATCAGGTACTCCGGCAGTGTAGGTATATAGGAAGATTTTAATTGACTTACTTTAAAATGAAGTTGTTCCCTAGACCGCATGTTGAAAGACACAGAGAATAATTTTCGTATTTGTGTATACTTTTTTTTCGAGAAAAAAACCTTTCTAAAATCAAGGGATTAAACAAATGCCAATTAAGCTGTCGTGCAGGTGAGATGTTTTGCTACTAGCTGTAGAACCGAGTACCGTTTTCTACATAAGGAAATGTTTGTACCACGTGAGGAGTATGACAGTTGGTTTCCATTCGGAGCAACTCTACCTTTGTAATGTTAACTAACCATTCAGTTCAAATCAAATGAAAAAAAAAGAATATATGGTAAAGAAACTAATTTATTATAGAACAGTATTTTACAATAACAGTCAAAATATACAGTTTTGATCAATATGTGTATATAGATAAATTTAAGCTAAAATTAAATCATCAATGAAACATAGATAAAAATCAAAAGAAAATACTAATTTATAAAAATAAATAAAACAATTGCATTGTATATAATATGGTTTTGTGTATTATACTGCAAAAATCTTTACACAAGTGTACTCTAATGTACACAAATTGTTACAATGTGCACTTGATTGGAAAAATCATTACAAATCTACATTTACTATGTGTATTGTGCGATTCATTACTTGTAATCTTCCGGGGAAATCATGTCAAATGTACACTTTCCCGCATGAAGCATTGCAATTCGATTGAGTAATTAAAAGAAATGTGAAATAGTTATTTTCTATATCAATATTCATACCTTTTTATTACATGTGTCTAAACAAAATAGAAAGTAAACACAACAAAAAATAACTTAAGTCTAGATTCCCTTTCATATAGAACTAGAGGAATATGTATGAGACAGAAAGAAAAAAAACATTAACATGAACAGACAGACGAGGAAAACGGTAAGAAATCACTGATGATGTCAATAATGAAGCAATCTCTGTATCTAAAAATCTTATTTACAAGAAAATATTAATTTTACTCGTATTCTGTTAATTGGGTCTTTCATAACGTTCATGTTTGTGCATCCCTTACATATTCTGACAGTTTTTATTTAAAACCTCTGAAATTTTAGATTCTGCTTTCTTGTCTTAATGTGTATAAACATGTTTGTATTTGAATAAGTGTATTTACACAACTATTATATAGATCTAACCAGATAGTTTTACTCTTATTGACAAAGTTAATTCTTAAACATCACATAGTGCACCAAATGGTTTTAACATACACCTATTTCTAACCAAGAACAGATTACAAAAGTAATTTGAATCAATATTTATCTGTTAGCGGAAACGTTATCCACTTTAACAACAACAAAAACGTGCAATTAAATTTTACGTTCAACAAATGTTATCGTATCGTCATGGAACAATAGATGTGAGAAGGCAATGAGACAATAGTGCAAACAAAAAATACCCAAACATTTCATGAAATACCAAAACATTTAAGTAAATAGCAAATGTATGGAGTAAGAAATTAAATACTAAACACATATGTAATTTGAACTGTGATCAAATTATGCTAAATTAAGCTAGTGCCGACGGCGGTTCTACTGTTAATAAATGTTGCAGTACGGCTTCAAGATTGGCTTAGTACGTCATAACCAATTTAAAATCTACCAATGCGATGACTTTATTTACTTTTTTCGTCATGAAAAAATACAACTATCATTGGTCCTTTAAATTTTGAAATGGCGAATTGGTTCATTGGTTCAATTACATTTCCTTCAAACACATTGCCAAAATGTAAAACTTTTAGTTTTAAATGATATTAAAGTCAGAAGGTGACTCAATACAATAATAATTATACATCAATTGACTGAACAAAAGATTCTTCGCCCTTCTTTTGAGACAATCATAAAAAGTAACACAGTTTTCAATGACTGGGATGGTGTCATGTGGTTAATATTTGTTAACACGCGGCATATGTTTAAGTAGAAAGACCATTCGATATGTAAGGTTGGACAACTCTAGTCAAATACATGATTTACATTTGTAATTCCAAATAAAATATTAATTCAAGTTTTAGTAATTATGACTATCTCAAAAAACCAAGAAAATAACATTAAACATGTCGCACAATTAAAAAAATAATAAATAAAAATCATCATTCATGGTTTTTCCTTTACCTGAATAATTCCTGGTATCTATGATGAGATGAGTTTATTCACCATGTATCGAGAAATCTCTTTTCTGTGAGGTGTTTTGAATTTAAATTGCTTTGTTCCCTGTCGTTGCGAACATTAACTTGGGAGGCTGATTTTGAAAAATAAAGCAGTTAACGGTTTTAAATGTGTTACTATCTGCTTTGCACTGGTATTTTTACAACAAAAATGAGATAACTTTACATTTTCAAATTACCACATTTTAAAAGAGTCGTTCAACTTTCTTTTTTCGGGCAGGGATCACAATATATATATTTTCTCTTTATACATAATCTAAATTGGAAACACTAGTCACTTTTTTTTAATATAGTATTGCAAATGATTGATAATTCAAAATCTAATCCTTACATGTGTAATTGATATATGCTCCCTACCATATGTCACAAGCTTCATGATAATCATTGTTGGATGGAGATCGTGTCATAATATCTGGTGGTTTTAAGTTAAAACAACAGTACATCGAATCAGCAAACATTTAAAAACTTTCAAAAAATAAAAAAATGGTTTTTGTCTTCCTTGATCTATACAATATTTCAACTGAATTTAAACAATTAAAAAAACTACTAGTAACAGAATTGGTTGTTAGTCACGTGACAATTCAGCAGTACGAGTGACCAGGTTCATGTAATGGTGATTCAACTTTATCATGATCTTGATTAATCACTGTCACACAAAAGCCTTATCGTTACATTAATCTATAATTGTTAGCAATCACTCTCACGATCTGGATTCGGAGTAGCCCTTTCACCTGTTAACCAGTATGTTGTTACTTTACCTTTTCCCTGAAAACATATAAATAAACCAACTTTTAAAAACTTATTAATTAGTAGTGTTATTCTGTACTTTTTAGTTGTAAGACATATATGTTTTTGAAATAGTGAGAAAGATTTTAGAAAACTTTCAACACCATTGGAGACCTTAGATAGATTAAACTTTCTGTTGGTTATGTTTGGTCACATAGCTCTTCAAAGGTTTTAGTTCTTAAACACCTTTGGCTATCGAATTTTTAGCTTGGAGTGTTCAAAATAAATGGAAACTAAATACGGCGCTTCAGGGTTTTTTCAAATATTTTTAAAATATAAAATTTAAGTTGTAATTATCAGCATCAGAAGCAAAATCAGTTCATGTTAGTTGTTAGTCTTCTGTTGCTTCTCTAATTGCACAATTGTTTTACAAAGGTTTTAATGAGACAATCGAGTTTGCAATAAACTTTTTATTGACATGCTACTTGTCGAGAATGATACACAAACACTTCTTGGTCAGTCTTTTGTTTTTGTGAGCTTTTATTTTAACGTCGTGTTTTGTTTTTTGCCATGACATTTGGTGGATATTGTATTAAGTCTTGATTGGCCCTATGGTATTGTTCGACTCGTATGTACTGAGTAAGACAACTAAGTACAACACTTACCTTCATTTCGACAGGGCCTCGTAAATCTAATTCAAATGTTGCAAATTTATCTAATATCTCTTTTGTAAATGGACTAACATGTATTCGTAAAGCTACAAAATAATTCAGATAGATTAATTTAATGGCTTTTCAGAACTTTGGACGTAAATAAAGATTTCATTATTAGCATGTTAGCATAGAGCTCATCACTTTAAGTTAAGTAAATCGCACAAACACTATAGAGTTATTGCCTGGAAAATGTCAAATACTGTTCCAAGTACATTTTATATATCGCAAGAACTTGCATGTGTAATAGTTGTTTTATGGAGGATACTATTCACATTTTCTAATGCAATTAACTCTTTTTGACAAAATTGGTGTCCATAATATAAAGTCTTATTAAACAAATGTAAAAATAAAACAAGACCTAAAAATACCCCAATAAGCAAACCATTTATATTAACTATCTAGTTGTGATCGTAGTGAGTTACACCAAACGTAACGATAGCATAATCCAAACGTTACAGGATCATTACATTCCTATTGTGTCCACACTGTACGAGATACCATATTTAATTACATGTTGATAAATATTTTTTTCTTAATTTAGATCGTGGAAACATAGAAATCTATCATATAACAGAAATAATGTACGTTAACAACTGACAGACGTCAATAACATTAACGGTACCAATTTTCCTGCACCAGATGCGCATTTCGACAATACATGTCTCTTCAGTGATGCTCGTGGCCAAACTATTTGAAATCCAAAGCTTATATAAAAGACGAAGAGCTATAATCCAAAAGGTCCAAAAAGTATAGCCAAATCCGTGAAAGAGATCAGAGCTTTGCATGAGGGAGATACATTCCTTAATTTAAAATAATTTCTAACATTTGGTAACTGCAAATTTAAATAACCAAAAAACTCCGTATTTTCATGAAGTGTAAGAGCATGGTGAATATATAATTCTGATATAGTCAAATACAATCAAACTCGGTGTATAATTTTTTGCTTCGTGAGATTTAAACATGTTAAACGTAGAAAAAAAATTCTACTTGATATAATTTATGTTAACTGTCAAATCTCAAATTTTGCGACTGTCGCAAATATCCTACAAGAACTTTTCTTTTGTTACTGTAATGAATCTTAACATTCAATATTCTAAATTTACATCCGAGACTTACGCAATCCATTCGATTCCATCCTTGATGCGGTATTTACTGTATCACCGAATAAACAATACCGAGGCATTTTAAGTCCCACAACACCAGCACAAACAGAACCGGAATGTATTCCTATACGTAATTTTATTTGTTCATTAGGTCTATGACGTATTTTGAAAGACAACACTGCATTCAATAATGTTAATGACATCCGGGCAACTTCCCGCGCGTGCAAGTTCCCATTTCTACTGGGTAGTCCAGATACAACCATGTAAGCATCACCTATAGTTTCAACCTGTAATAAACACAATTTTGATAAATAAAAATATAATTACATTAAACAAATCTTTGTTGAACGAGCTTTCATAACGCCACAAGTATGCATTTCTACATAGGCGACCTAATTTAATTATTGTCGAAGATGTTTTATTTGTTTTTTTTATGTTTCTTTGGTGCATCCATGACGTGACTCTGAACTTATACATCCCGTCATTCATTGTGTTATTATACCATAGCAAATTTGTGTATTCTTGTCTTCAATATTTTCTGATATGTTTGGCCATTTTGTGCTTCCTTGTTTCATATTTGTTTGTTTTTATAGTGATTAATATTACAACACAATTTTGACCGCTGTACCCCTATTTTTGACATACTATTATAAAATTGAGAATGGAAATGTGTCAAAGAGACAACAACCCGACCAAAGAGCAGATAACAATCGAAGGCCACCAATGGGTCTTCAATGCAGGTAGAAATTCCCGCACCTGAAGACGTGCTTCAGCTGGCCACTAAACAAAAAATATGTTCACACATTGTATTTGATTCGACTGTCATCCAAGTGAGAGGTTTAGCTAGCTTTAAAACAAGGTTTAGTTCAGCAATTTCTACATAAGAAAATGCCTGTACCAAGTCAGGACTATGACAGTTGTTATCCATTTGTTTGATGTGTCTTATGCCATTTGATTAGAGACTTTTGAATTGAGAAAACATACAATCTTGTTGTACTCACCTTATATACATCAAATTTTTCTAAAATGTTATCAAATGTAGTGTATAGATCATTTAAAAGATCAACCACCTGAAATGAGAAATCAACGTTAACCGTATTAACAATTTGTAAAACATGATCATGTTATCAAAAGTAAGCCAGCACGTCTAAGAACATTTACGGTACCATTTTTTTTCTGCTCCATATGAACAATATGTCCTGAGCTAATATTCCTGTTCAGGGTTGTGCTTGCTGTACGTAAACATCTTTAGTGTTTCGTTTATCTGTAGTCTAACTACTTCAATTTCTTATTTCCTTTTCCATATGACTGGAACGGTATCTGCTATGTTTCATTCACCAAACCTAGTGAGGAACATTGCGCTCATCCTTCCGTAGCAACTACCAATCCTAGTTTTTGGTCGAACTGCTGTTATTCAATTTTTAATTTGTTTTGTTAAATGAAATAATTGTTTTATCTTTAAAGTTTTCAGTGACTTGTTTTTTATATTCTCACCCTACTTACAACATGAACAAGTTAGAGGTCAAGGATTTTAAAATATCTTAAAAATGAGATACCTCTTGATCTACATATATATGACTGTTATAGGTTTAGTTTAAACATATGTTATTTACTCAAAGTAAAATTGATTGGACACAAGTAAACAATACTTATGAAGTCCGCTCCGAATAACAAAAAAAATAAAATACAATATTAATATGAGCATGCCATTGTTCACAATATATAATACATACGAGTCTATCAATTAAAAAAAATAGGAAACAGTAATAAAGTAAAAATTGGTATTGATGATGATGATGATGATGATGATGATGATGATAATGACGTAAATGTACCGCAAATACACTTTTTCTCAGACCTTTTTAATAAACTCGAATGCATGTTTAAATTTACAGATGTTTTGTTCATACGAGAGGTCCGGATTACCATATGTTAGTAACTTAATATTCAGTATAAGGTCATCAGGAAGCCATCTCGGATTGTTCATCAGAATTTCTCTCCGGTTTGTATATAAAGAACAGTCAAAAAATAAATTGTGGATCGTCTCAATGTTACATCCACAAGATGGGTCAGCAATTATATTCACTCTTAACAAGTCATAGTTCAAGAAAGATGAATAGCATATGAATTGTGTTAGATTATATTTGATGTTTATATTTATCGTCCCCTTAAGAGTTCAGTGTATTCACACATGCCTTTTTATTACGAACATAGTGATATCTCACCTGGAATGGAGTGGATTCCGACGACAAGGCTGTGAATCCACAAATATCACTAAAATAAATAGTCACGCTTTCAAAGTTTTCTGCAGGCACAGATTCGCCTCGAATTAACGAATTTGCTATTGATCTACAAATATACAAATACATTATTTAAAGCTTTCGACTAGTAAACCCTAAGGGTAGGAATTAAGTCTAAAAAAAATGGATTTTGGCAAAACGCTTTCGTTTAGCAATGTTTTGAAAATTCATATCTATATGTAAAGAAGAACAAAATTGCAGGTGATTGAAATATTGAAGTTTACTTTCTTATTCGACGTCACATTTTGACAACTTTGCCCAAATGAATAATTGTTTAGTTAAACACGTGGGATTCATGAACAACAATGACAAAAATCTGCAAATGTCTGACTGATAAATTTCCTTAGAAGATAAGGCATTCAAGTATTTAAAACCACGTGAACGTTTGAATCTACAATTTTTTATTTATATATTTCAAGCTTCTTAAGTTGTATATTATTGTTATTCTGTTCATATAAATGCTTGTAAAACACCTCCATTACAAACGCATCTGAAATCCAGACTTACTTTGGTAACATCATATATAATAAATCTTCTGCTTTTTTCTTTTGTTCTAGATAATCTGCCGTCCGTTCCTCCACTAATGCTTCTAAGTTGTTTGCATACTGTTCCATTCTTGAGAGTAAATTATCTAATATGTTTCCTTTGTCTCCATCCCTGCAAGTAAGTTGTAGAAAAACAGGTTTAAATTGGTCATTTACTCTTACTACTCGGTCATAAAAATGTAAAATACTTCGAAATACTTACATTACGTCTTCCGTCAGGTAAATATTTGAAACAGAAAAAGTCAGTGCATTATCTTTTGTTTTGTGTCTTTTATTGTTGATTTCCTTGAATGATTGGTAGAGTGTTGTCTATTGACTCACACCCTTCACCCTACATCTCATATTATTCATATACACGAAGCCCAATTTTTCTTATTCTTTTTAGAGGTTTCGATCATAAGGTAGACACTAAAACTGATCGAAATAATAAGTAATTTAATTATTTTGAAAGTATTCTTTCATTTAATGTTTTTATGAATAAGATTCAAATCAATAGTAATCCAACGTATTTGATCAGAAACGATATGTACTGGAAAGTAGTGATATAAACAATAAAGAACATATTTTGAGTTTATTAAAACAATTTACATAGATCAGGGAGGTAACACTTATCAGATATTGGTCGTAATAGGAAATTATCCAAACCCTGTACTTCTTACTATTATAGAATGAAGTAAATTATTATAATATATTTGAAGATTTATTCTGAGAAATAAGTTTGAAGTTAACACCCCTACATCTCCGGTTACAGTTTGTCATTTAAATCGACCAACTTTAGACAGTCGACTATAATCAAATTTCAAATTACACAAAATTACACGCCTTACTTGTAGGTGCATGTTATAAAAGAGGGGCGAACGATATCAGAAGGACATTAAAACTCATAGATCGTAAACAAACTGACAAATGGCTAAAGAAAGAAAAAGACAAACAGACTAATAATGCAGAAAAAGAGACATTCAGTAATGTGAACATTGCATTGATAGATGCCGTATAATTATCGATTTCATTTAGGAATTGTATAGAGGAGTATTTATTACTTTAGGTGTCAATTAGTAAAGAAACAGCATAAGTATGTTTTGAATTGTCACATATCATCCCTAGTTGTCTTTGGAGAGTTGTCTCGTTGGCAATATACTAGAACGTATGTCTTTAAGTCACGACTATCTAATATCTAAAACGTCTTGTAGTATTATAACATAACGATACATCAATCAATCAGCCCACTCCAAATCGATATTTCTCAGAACGAGACATATATTATTACTTTTTTTCTTAAAATTTTAATGATTTTGATAAATCTGAAAAATATGATATACTGCTTGTAAATTATTCATTCTGCTATTGACACCAGTGGCTATTATAGTAAAAATGTCTTCGTTTTACCGGTGAACTTTCGATTACTTCTAAATCTTCTAAATCTTGATGGCGGCTATTCATCAAAAGTGTTGACATCATCAATAAAGTAGGATTTGGAATAAGTTTGTTTCGCGAATAATACGATGGGACGATTAAGACAAACAGCTATCTTTTTCTGATGTATCCTCGGTCAGACTACATATTTCCTCGGCTTGATTTTAAGAATTACTAAATTAATAATTTGTGTACGAGAAGTTCGTGGAAAAATTTATATAAGAAGATATCAAAAACGGTTAGGATAAAAACTAGAATCAATGATGATCTGATTAATCAAGCCAAGTATTCAGGGTCACATCTGATCCACGAATAGTTAATATAATGCTACATCAAAGAAAAGAGGATTAACTGCCGAAACGGAATGGTTTGAGCTTTACAAGTAGGCTAAATGGTATTCTGAAATTAATTTAGGCATAAACAATAAGGTTAACAAAGTAAATCTGCCAACAAGACAATAAGAAGTCTACTTCACATGTATAAAAACTAATCTCAAACACCAGGCCTGTAATTTTTTGAGCCAGACGCAAGTATCGTGTACAAAAGACTTAACAATGACACTTGAATCACAACAGTTATAGAACCTAAAATCCCGAAAGATTTTTGCCAAATACAACTAAGGTAATATATTTCTGAATAATTCACAGAACTGTACACAAATGTACCATTTCACAGATTCTAGTAGTTCCCATCGAAATAGAAGTGTTATTTACTGTGATGGCGACTGTCTCAAGCCAGTGACTAATGAGCGTAAAATAAAATTAAAAACATGTTGCATGACAATAACCCTACTTCCCGCATGATTCTGTGACTTTCACGATATGGAAGATCAGGGCAAATAACAGATATGTATCTAATTCAGTGATTGGCAATCGAACATCTTTAGTAAAGAGTGTGTACTCATTTGTGATGGTAAATGTTTGGCTTTGAGCGTTCCTGATGAAGGTAAATCCAGAAAAGCGCTTCGGACGCAATAAATTATAAAACGTGTTGTTTTCAATTTTTTACATCACTGGGTCGATACCTCTGCTGGTGGACTATCAGTCCCCGAGGGTATCATCAGCTCAGTAGTCAGTGCTTCGGTACTGACATGATTTAACAAACTTTACTAAAATTGTCTGTTTATAAATTTTGAAATTATTATGAAACTAAGGTTTCAACTCCCTCAGGCAAAGTTGGCTTTAGATGAATTTGGCTATTTATTTTAGGTTTTTTTTGACATGAAGCTCTTCAACGATTTTCGGTACTTATACATCTTCGGATTTCAAATGTTTGGCTTTGAGCGTTCCTGATGAAGGTAAATCCAGAAAAGCGCTTCGGACGCAATAAATTATAAAACGTGTTGTTTTCAATTTTTTACATCACTGGGTCGATACCTCTGCTGGTGGACTATCAGTCCCCGAGGGTATCATCAGCTCAGTAGTCAGTGCTTCGGTACTGACATGATTTAACAAACTTTACTAAAATTGTCTGTTTATAAATTTTGAAATTATTATGAAACTAAGGTTTCAACTCCCTCAGGCAAAGTTGGCTTTAGATGAATTTGGCTATTTATTTTAGGTTTTTTTTTACATGAAGCTCTTCAACGATTTTCGGTACTTATACATCTTCGGATTCCAAATGTTTGGCTTTGAGCGTTCCTGATGAAGGTAAATCCAGAAAAGCGCTTCGGACGCAATAAATTATAAAACGTGTTGTTTTCAATTTTTTGCTATTTAACTTATGTTTTGTCTATTGTAGTCGTTCTTCATAAATACTGTGTGAATCGGACAATTATTTAGAAAAACATGTGTTCTATGCAACAATGTCTTTACATAATACGCAATTTAATGTATATTTGCTCTGAATGGAGAAAACTAGCTACATATAAATCCAGGTTAATTTCATTATTGTCTACATCAGGATGTGATCTGTACCAAGTTACAAATATGAAATTTGTTTTCCATCCGTTGAATGCGTTTGATCTTTTATTTTTTTTTGTATTTTCTTCGAAGTTTATTCATTTCCACTGTAGCAGCATTTAATTATTCTGGTTTTTGAACATATTTGCATATATACTTACTTGTTAAGTTTTCTAATGATGGATTTAAGTGTTGGGAAATCTGGTCTCTCCATGGGATCTTCTTTCCAACATTGTCTAATGATATCGGCTAGCTCATCACATGGACAATCACATTCATCTAATGTTGGCCGGAAATACGGTCTCAGTCCGTTTTTAACTTTCTTGTAAATTTCTGTCACATGAAAATAGATTATTAAGGATGTTATCATATTGTCAATGATGTTTACCAATAACATACAAATACTGTGTATTATTCCCCTCCAACAATCAGATGAGTAAAGATATTGTCAATGAATTGTTTTTAACCAATTACATACAAATACAGCGTAGTATTTCCCTGCAACAATAAAAGCTGTTTCCTTTCTAAGTTTCAGAAACTGTCATCTCTTATCACTTGACAAATAAAGATGTATCAAGATATTTCCCCGTGTTTGTCAATAAGTTGCAAAGCTCTCCACTCTGAAGGTCAATACAAACAATATGGTTTTTGTTTCTACGCATCAAAACCTCTGGGACATTTAAGAATAGTTAGAAATCCGAGAGAGTTATTTTTACTTGCGGATATTGATTGTTACAATGGAATGTGTTCACTCCTATTATAACTTGTCTTTCATTTCCTTCTATCTTGTTGATTGGAAAATAAAGACAATTTATGTCTCCAAAGGGAAATAATCCAGTCGTAAATTCGGTTTCCGAAAACAGGCAATTTGAATATTTAAAGTGATTTAACGTTCTCTTGGAAATTAAACAAATTTCTAAAAATTAAGGCATCATTGAAAGGTTTTATAATTGTAATCCACAAAATCGTCTGCCCCTGAGTCATATGACTAGTTTTAAATCGTAAATGTTTAAAACATAATTAAAAGACAGGGCGCTAGTTCCATACCAGGAAGGTTGCCTCCCAAAACATAATTAAAATAATAAATAGTTTATACGATCTTTGATCTTAAGACCTTTAGATATAAGAATTGTGGTATTTAAAAAGAGATTGAATCTGTACTCAAATTATGATATTTCGACTAAATTTGGATTTACATAGTACATAATACAGACATAAAGATGCCCACATATCGCAATAACTAGTCGCAGTTTTTTTTTATGTTCAAGCAAATCTTTCATTTTTTAACTGAAATAACTTAAACTAAAATCAATAAATGGAATTATGAGATTTGAAAACCTGTTTTAACTCGTCAACAGGCTTATAATAAGGTATGACAGACGCGGGAGACTACTATTGTCTCGATCTCATACTTTTGTACAAGTTTCATAGAAAAATCCAACATTAAATGGAAAAACATAGCATAGTTTGATTATTATCTATATACTTCGACATCGTCTGTTGTGGTTATCGGTTAAGTAATGTGGAATGTACAGGCTGAATTTTTATAAGTCGTTATGTGGAAATTTCTTATTCTAATTATATAAAATGAGAAACATTAATAGGCAGGAACGAATTAATACATTTATATTAAAAGCAGATTTCGAAAGTGTTTGTTTGAACAAATACTGAACTTCTTATTTAACAATTTAACACGAAACGTTGAAGCTATAACTTATAAAATTGATATTCCACAAACTGAATACCGCTAGGTGTCGTGACAATTTAACACGAAACGTTGAAGCTATAACTTATACAACTGTTATTCCCCAAACTGAACCCCACTAAGTGTGTCGTAATGACCATACTGTACATTACTTAGTAGTCTATTCTTAAGATAATAATTTTAGAATCAACGCCGGTGTTATTTAAAGCAGGATATTACTAAATCAAGAAATAACAACGAAGAGATTTATTGGTAATTCTCACATCCTCAGCCATCTAATCAATTAATCAATAGAAGACTTCTATTTTAAAATGTCCAATATTGTATGCATCTGATAATTCCGTATTGTTAACAAGTTATATATAATTTCAGTCAATAAGTTTATCTATATTTTGTTCATTTAAAAATACATTTACCATTCATTATAACCTATAATCATTATATACGAATAAAAGGTCAACAGAGACACGAAGATCACGATCAAATACGTCATATTTTATATGCGTTTTTATTAAAGAAATTGAGTATACACCAGAGTACGAGTCTATAAAAAACAGGCACAAAATCTAACAGCAAAGACAAGATGTGTATTCAAAGTTCAATAGCATTTAAATCTAAATTTCAAGGTATTGTATCGATGATAAAGCCAAAAAAATTTTGTCTGAGGTAGAATATCTATATTTTCATATGCCAGTCGTAAACAGTCTATTTTATCAAACCACCAAAGATACTATCAAATTTTTTGATCTATGCCTTAGATACTATGAAATTAAAAAGACTATTTGAGTAGATACCTTAGGTCAGTTTTAATGTATTATAAGTACAATTTTTATGACATTAAAAAAGAAATCGCAAGACAAGACCACCCTGTATTATTAAGTAGAAGTGACTAGCTGGAAGTTTTGCCCTTTGCGACCATTCCCAAATGACCAACTGGAAGTTTTGCCCTCTGCAACCATTCCTAAGTAAACAGCTTGGAATTACAAAATAGGCTTGGAAAGTAGTAAAACTAAAGTTGTAGGCAGTTGATCAATCAAAAGCAAATGAAAACGGCCACTCTAAAATTAAACTTCACCTTTTGTGGAAATGTGTCTCATAGGCAATCATACCACATGTCATATTGTTATATTGGTTCAAAACCAAACACTGTCAATTTTCCTAAGTTTGGACAGTCACAAAATTGTCAATTTGAATTAATCTACAGGAAATTCAAGTAAATTTTACAAATTGGCTTTAACCAACATCAGATTTACAACTATGACATTTTTATACATATTACATCATAAACCTGGTTTTCATGAGCGTTTTCTACAGTTACATATCAATCATGTCTAATCAATGCATGAGCGTTTTTTACAGTTACATATCAATCATGTCTAATCAATGCATGAGCGTTTTCTACAGTTGCATATCAATCATGTCTAATCAATGCATGAGCGTTTTCTACAGTTACATATCAATCGTGTCTAATCAATGCATGAGCGTTTTCTACAGTTGCATATCAATCATGTCTAATCAATTACCATTTGCATACAATTCAAGTGCTATTCGCCCATCCTGATTTTGATGTATAACTTGTCACATACTTATTTTCATTAAAAATGTAATATAACAATCGTGTCTACAGTATCACATTGTATCAGCTGACCATTAAATATCACCATTTCTAGAAAATGTAAAACCTTACATATAATTCAGAAGCTACTAATACTAGAATATATGCTGTCTTACCTTCGGGACTTACATCTACGTTAGCAAGATAGAATACTCCATTTCTGTACACTATTTCTTGACATATTATAGCAAAACTATACACATCACATCTCGAAGTTCCTTCGGGTGGTCTATTATGCATTCGTAACAACTCTGGAGCAGTCCATAAAAGACCTATAAAATAACAACCGCTTGCGTTTTTTTGGATAATTCTCTAATATGTATTTGATTCTATGATATCAAACCAAAAAGGCATGGCCGATAATGGAAATACCCTACTTTCCGGTTACATAAATTTATTTCGTTTAAAAGTTTCAAATGATATAAAACTATAAAATGTTTTATCTTCTATATAACATTCTCCTGTTTGAAAAATTAAAATTGCTCACATAATGCATGAATATATAAGGCTTTTGATACTCTTTTCATTTTTAGATTAGGAACAAGTTATGCATTCAAATCATGATCAATCCTAAGATAATTTTACGAAATTTTAGTATAAATAATTGTTATGAAATAAATAAGAAAAATAATAATAGAATGCTCTCTGTATAGGTATCACAGAAAGCGATCATAAGGTTTTGCACACTCTTTGGTAGGAAGAACACTTGGATCATGAATGGGTGTAAATAACCCTACCAATAATAATTATCTCTAAGGTTTATCAAATCATAGAAAGTACAACTTACTTTGATAATAAGCATATGACTCTTTGTCTGTGTCTTCTTCCTTCGATCTGAAGGCATGAAGCCCAAAATCTGTTATCTTTAATACAAATCTTCCATCGACGACACAGTTTGTACTTTTTAGATTTCCATGACTACGTATGTCACTGCTGTGTAAGTATGAAAGGCCCTACAACGAAAACGGATTAAAATATCATCTGGAAAAGAGAGGCGAATGAAACTATAGGGACATTCAAACTGATCTGTCGAACATGAACTTACAATGCAATGGCGAAAGAGACATAAAAAAGAAGAAAAAACAGTTCGCAATACACAACATAGAAATACTAAGCAACACAAATCCAATGAAATCTGAATATTTATCTAAGAAAATTTTGAACAAAACAAAAACACACAATGAGTACAAAATAATGTTGTTTAGTCGTGTCATCATGGTGGACTGCATGTGGGTTCATGGGATTCATTGTTAATACATGATTCCTCAAACTAAGAGTGTGGCCAAGTTTGGTTCTAATTGGTGAAGTTGTTTCAGTCGAGAAGATTTATGTTAAAGGTACAAGAGACTCCAAGTGACAAAAAAAAATACCGTTAGTCACAATTGAAAGAAACTAACTTATAAAGAAGTGAAGAAGGATTATAAAAGGAATTGGATTAATGATAATATGTACGTGTATTGTGTGGACGACAACTATGTCTTTTATTTCATTACTCATAATAAGTGGTATATTGTTGAAAAATAAGCCAAAGATACTCAGGGGACATTAAGTTATAGCTCAAGGTGAAACTGACAGCGCTATGAAATAAGTTGCAAAATGAATAAAAGACAAACACCAGTCCTTTCTGAGCGACAAGTACCCCCAGTAAGCACCAGGGTACTCAACGAAAGCGAAATTACTGAGCGACAAGTATCCCCAGTAAGCACCAGGGTACTCAACGAAAGCCAAATTACTGAGCGACAAGTACCCCCAGTAAGCACCAGGGTACTCAACGAAAGCCAAATTACTGAGCGACAAGTACCCCCAGTAAGCACCAGGGTACTCAACGAAAGCGAAATGGATCCTATTTCACATGGGATTCTCGTCATGTTATTGACTTTTCGATTGCCAATGCAAAAAAGTCATTTGTAATCACTTACTCTAAGTATATCCTGCATCAGGGAATATCTAAACATCCAGTCTAGCTTTATCTGTTCATTTTCTAAAACATCCTACAAATGAAAACAGGAATTGGATTTAACTTTTGTTGGGTTCTTGGTATTGAAAGACAACAAGTGTGTAAATAAAAAACAGAGTATTGCGTTCTAGTTCATAACTTAGACTTGTACTTTATAACAATGTTTTTTTTTATCTTAATCAATGTTGAACACATTAATAATGTACCTAAAGATACAATTCCAAAATTCATTTCCATAAGTTTCTGGTCTCCGGCGATAAGAAGAAGGTATGCGAAACACACTGTATTAAATAAAAGACCTGCTAATTTTAGTGAGTTTTAAGTTAATACTTATGTTTTATATACAACTGACGCCACTTTAACCGTTAGTATATATGTCAGAGATTGCGTAGAAAAGATATCTATTTGTTATGTTTTTGTTATTTTTAATATGTTTTCCTTGGTAAACGGGAGATAACCCAAATTTGTTCATATACTACTACAAATACAAATTTAATTGTAAAGTTCACTTAAGTCCAAAAAAAGTGGATTATCTATGCTTGTCAATCAACTAGTATTTTTACCTGTAAGCTGCCCTTCTGTTATAATACACATGTTTGAGGGTTAATGCACGCACCGAGAAAGCGTACAATTTGTTATTGTAAATACCTGTAAGCTGCCCTTCTGACAGTATTCTGTTATAATACACATGTTTGGAGGGTCGATGCAAGCACCGAGAAAACGAACAATATGGTCATTCTGCAGATCTTTTATCTGTTAAAAAATAAATATTTTAGCAAATGATGAGGGTAAATAAGGAAAAAACGCATCCATCGAACATAATACAGTGTTGTTTCCATTATTATAAGCATGTACATGTCAATCGAGACAAACAGAAAAAAACCCTAACAAAATGAAACTTTTCAAGCATAAACATCACACAGCCAAGCATTTGAGAAAATTTAGAAAAATTTAGTACAGCAACAATCCATATATATATATGTCATATCCTAAATAATCCTACTCTATAGCATTTGTCCATCTTCCACAACCAATCCCTGTTCAGTCGCATTAAAGCGTGTATGTAAATATTGTAAACATAAAAATCTCTAAGTTATTATGTGTAATTCATTTATTTTTCAACTACAATTTCAACTTTTATATGCTCTAACCTACAGTGGAAAGATAAACTCTCACTGTTATTTAGTGTAAGTCATTTTTGCCTGAATTAAGTGAAGCTTATGTATTGCTTATAATATTTTCGATGAAAAAATACTATTCGAACTCACCTTTTTAATTTCCAATAGCAATGGCTTGTTTATTGTGATATTTGTTTTATCTATACTTTTAATAGCTACTATGGCACCCTGAAAATGGCAAATGACTAGAAATTAAAACTATATCAGAAGTATAAACATATAATAAAGAAACATTAAACATGTTAAAATGTGTGTGATTTTGTATTCGAGGTTGGCTTACAAAATTATTTGGCCGTTGAGTATCACTGCAGACACATATATTGTCGACGTGTGTGTCTAATGTCGTTCAATTGGTACTGTTTTTGTCTCTTGGTAATGGGGTTATAATGTGATACGTGGATGAATGCAACTACAGATTATCGTATGGCCTCATAAATAAAATAAATCATAACTGCACATTTACGGAGCACCCAAGATCACCCCTCCGGTTTTTGGTAGGATTCGTGTTGCTTAATCTTCAGTTTTCTATGGTGTGTCTTGTGTACTATTATTTGTCTATTTGTCTTTATATTGTTAAGCCTTGGAGTTGTCAGTTTATTTTAAATCTATGAGTCTGACTGTCATTCGGGTCTCTTTCGCCAATCTTTTAGCTTTACAAGACCCTGGTATTTTATTTTACTTGTCTGCTTGTCTGTTTCTATTTTATTCTTATAATTATGATATTAAAACTGATATTTGTTTTTGCAATATCAAAGTAATATAAATTTAACTTGAAATTAATTTATAACTATCCCAATCAGACTAAAAGACGAGAATTGAACCACATAATGTTTAGGTGAGGTATGAATACAAATTATACATGTACTAACCCTATAATATCCTGTCTTTGTAAATAGCTGTCGCTGTCCAACATCACTTAAGTGAACTGCAATTGTATCTCTTGAACAGGAACTTGCAATTGACAGTTTCTGAAATATAAAATAAACGCACTGGTTTAACAAAAATGCAATATGGACAAATTTTTGAAATTTGAATATGTAACATTTTATCTTCCTAGAAAGATATTACTTGAATTTGCTAAAATTTCTTTTCATTTATGTTTGTAAGTTTAAATTATTAATATGTCAGACAGGAAGTTAAAATCTCGCTTTACAAAATAAAAGATATTGAAGCTGTAAAAAGAAATAGCATTGCTACATTAATAAGTGTTGATCATCGTAAGTTGTTTCATTCAAGAATGTATTGAAATCGCAGGTCGTGAATCTAATGCATAATGGGTAAAGTTTTTTTTTATCTAATGAACTTCAAAATGTTTTTCTTTGCTGATAATTATACAATTGAAATCTAACCAATGACTTGACGTAACTTCGGTTTTTGGCTACTTGAATGAGTTTTCCATTGTCCAATATATTCTGAATCGGAAACTGCACGTCATACTTTGTTACGATAGAATCGATATTTAACAAACTATTTCGAAACATCTTGTTTCAAATTATATTAAGTATAAAAAATAGTTGATGAATAAATGAAATATACCAATAAGAAAAATATATAGAAAGCATACAATTGACACAAAGTATACATTGAAATACGTTGGCCAGATATATAATAGCTGAGAAAGCCATATATTAAAATGTTGAAAGACGTACTGATGAAAAAATAAGAAAGGTGAATTTTAAAAGACGAACGTGCCCAATGATACAATGAAAACCCATTGAAGCGCTTTATAAAATAACATTATAATCAAAAACAAAAATGTTATGTAAAGCTTCATGAAAAGCTAATGATCCTGATGTACGAAAACATGCGAATTATGCTTTTGATTATTTTTGCGGTTACTTGTCAACCAATTTTGCGCTCGAAATATACCGTGGAACACTCATGTTTTAAATTGTATATTATACTATGTACATGTACAAACAACTGCAGATAGTTCATTAAAAAAGACAGCTGATGTTGCAAAACTTTTTGTTATCGTTTTCGTAATGATTTTTTTTTGGATTTTTTTTTTTGATTGCTTGGTATCGCTTGATGTTCAATGAAATTTTCATGATGTTTGCAAAAGGATTTTTTATCACCAACACTCAAATACATTAAAACCAGTGAATACCACCTATATCTGAGTATGCAGTGATTACAAGTGGCAATACACAGTCTAGTTGTGGTCAACCCTGTTTCAGATTAGTTGTACACGAGATCCAAAATATGATTCATCAACACTCCAATTGAGATATGGAGTATACCAAAAAATAAACCTTCCACAAATGTAAGTTTTTAACGACCTTTACTGGCTATACATACCTCCCCACTTTTTGGCATCAGAATAAAACAAGCTCATAATGCCAATCAATGTTTGCATAACATTAAAATGTTTGGCTCATCTTAAAGTTATATACTTAAACAATTGCTGATATAATATTTTATTAAAACAGTAACAGTGAAAGTAATGAGAATAAATATAATAATGCCTAAATAAATATATATGAATAAAAAAGTATACAGATGTGCAGATCCAAATTACACAAAGCTTATGCTTATAATTAAAAAATGATTAAGCATGAGCAAAACGCATTATAGAGCATCGATAAACAGTTTTTATTAATTTGTATTACATCATAATTATTCGAATATGGCTACAGATTTGATCTTTCCTTTTAGTTCTTATATTCATTAAATTCATTAGTTTTACCATTTTACCTGATCGGGTATATCTAAGTGTAAACTAATCATAGTTACCAGATAGATAAATAGATTGACATTTTATATTTGTACCAGACGCGCGTTGTGTCTACATAAGACTCACCAGTGAAGCTCGAATAAAACAATGTTAAATTTTTTAAGAAGTACGAAGTTGAAGAGCATTGAAGACCACAAATTTCTATAATTGTTTTTTCTAAAACGAACATAAGATTTTAATTGTTTAATTAAAAAAGGGTGTACTTATTCGGCAGTTACGCATGATGACTTATATGTGAAAAACAATATCTGATGAATGGCTAGCAATTCATAAAAATTCAACGACAGATTAATCTACACTCCATTTCTTTTAGTAAAAACAAGATATCAATAGATATAGGAAGATGTGATGTGAGTGCCAGAGAGACAACTCTCCATCCAAATCTTTTTAAATTAACACTTGTTCATTCAAAATAATTAGATTTGAAAGAAAAAATGTATGTCGTTTAAAGAAGGTTGAATTATTCCAAGCATGATAAAATCCCAGTAAGAGCAAATGAAATCACACGTTTTAGCAAGACACTTTGTGACTTTTGTTGAAGATTGAGTTAACTTAAATGGTTCCTGAATAAAACATTACCCGCACTGATCAAAAGACTTTTAGAGATCAATTGCTGTTTAATAAACAAGGAGGTAAAAAATACTTAGATTTCCAAGCTGATTGTTATCATATGTAAAGGAAGAGTTGTTCATCTTTCCATAAAAAGGAAAGATAATTGTGTTTGTGCAGACTACAGAATATATTTCAAAAACATCAATTTACAATCATGATTAAACTACATAAAAATATACTAATAAAACAATAACAAAATATAACATTGAAAAACAATTACTGACCAGTATATAAATGATATGACAAAACATAAAATACCCGCCTTTAGAGGTATAATACTGAAAATAATGCTCAAATAAAAACAGATACAATTTGATTTTATACATGAGGAGTTTATTTGCTTTATCCCATGGCAGTTAAAATTAGTGAAATATGAATTTTCACCACAGATGATTTAAATCCTAAAAAAACTTTAAGTCAGAATTTTAGCTACGTTACCTTTTTATTACAGGCTAAAATAAAAACTAACACATCTTGCGTGTTATTCAAATTTTATATTCCCCGCGTTTAGAACCATTTCACTATTATAATTCGTAGCGAAATTGTTAAACTAAAATCTTAACTTATATGAATACTCACAAAACTTCTTGTTTATGATAACTTGAAAACGTATGACAATGACGAAAACGAAACGCCGTAATTAACTGAAAAAGTTTCTACAAAAATAAAATTCCTATGATAAAGGCAGTGGAACAAATATGGCAAGTTTTTTTTCTCTAAATTGTACCTAATATCAAGTAAATTATACATTCAACTTCAACCAATTGAAACAAGAATTTGTATTTTTTGAAGGTTGGCACTGCAATGATTTTTAACATTTAAAAAAAGCCATGAAACGCATATTCATAAAGAAGCATAATAAAACAAAAAAGATAAAAAAGATAAAATTAATATAATATATTTTGAGTACACTGACATAAATACATATTTAACAATTGTATGCAACCCTGAATTTTATTTGATTGATAAAAGAATGGAAAATTACTCCATATTAAGTACAGAGACTTTTTAACTAATATTTAAAGGTACGTCTAGTATGTTATATTTTTAACTATGAAAACTTAAAATTAAGATTCAAAAGTAAACCGAAACAAACAAAATGTTTGTATATAAAGGATAGCACGAACATTGAGTTAAAATGGTGTCTTTTCTTTTCTAATGTGAAAATTGTCATCGAAGTTTTTTCAAGTAAACTAAACACTATGCAATGCAGAACATATTATATGTATTTTACAGGAGTAAATTTACGGCTGTAATTTGTTGATGAAGATAATATATCCCTTCCGGAGATCAAAATGCAATAACAAAAGCTTTGAATATTCAAACAAAAACACTGAATGCATTTGGAATGTTTACAAGGATTGTCTTTTTATGAAACATTTGATTTTTTTATGTGTCATCATGATCCTCAGAAAATGATTTCGTTTGTTGGGGTTCTCGAAAATGAATAAATGCCTTAAATGAATGTCAAAATTCACATTGAAGGGAAATTGTACAAAGTAGGGATTCTTAATGATGTTGCACAAAAAAATTTGAACAGGAACAAATACACGGCTTAAAAGTCTACATAGTCTATCTATATAGTTTATAATATAACACACGATACATAAAGTATATATACTGTCAAAATGGTAAAATTTTACGGTATTTTTTCCGGAAATTATAGTTTTCTACTACAAAGCACCTAAACCTTATTTAGCTAAAGAACTACTTCATTGTCTGCCAAGAAAACATATGTTTTTTTGTAGTTGTGGGTTATCCATGAAACATACATTTATCTAAACATTCGTAATGTGCATGAAGTATACACACTACACGCACTGTTATTTTGACCAAAAATATGTTAACTCCCTTAATTTATTGAAAACATCTACATTGATAAACTGTTATTTGTTACACAATTTTATTGATATATAATTTTTTAATATCAATTTTAGTAACCTTCTGGAAAAACTTAAACCGTTGGTTACAAATCCCAATACTTTGTTATCTTGTCACGAATTACATATTAAACTCGAGGTATCCTTTTTAACAGTTATTTGTAATAAACCACGTAAATTCTTTTATAAACAAAAAGCAGTAATATATTACATTATTCAAAAACTAATTTCGTTCCATTTTTCAGTTTTTCAGTTTTCCTTCCATTTTTTTTTTATAAATTTGTATGTTTTAATTTACTTTGCTGGTAGATTTAATATCTCCGGTTGTTTTCATTGGTAGTTGGCTTATAAATGGACAACTGATGCAGCTTATCCATTCCAACATACACATGGCTTGCATATCAATTGATATTTGTATTAAATATGTTACATACATTTACAATATTAGCGATAAAAACCCTAAATGAAAATAAATATGCTGCCAAATGTTTATGAGCAAAAATAACCCTTAATACCAAAAACACAAAATCTCACGCAAACATAATGAATACAATGTAGACATGGCTGATGAAGATCTTCGAATGGTCAAAAATAAATAAATATATATATATATATATGTCACTATAACGGTTAATATTATAAATGTTATGCTGAAAATAATAACTAAGCTTAAAGATAAAGATATCAATTATATTTAAATATATATATTTGATGATAAGATTAAAATGTGACCTTGTCTCCAGTATTAGTTTTAAACATCTGTGGTCTTAAATATTAAACTATGCGTAACAAAAATATAGAATGCAGATGTATCGAAATAAAAGTTGAGTTCTTAACATATTTTTTACAATGCACCATTGTATGTATGATGAACTGGAAGACCGCCCATTTTTTTACTTCACCACAAATATAAATAAACCTTTTACAGCGGATTCCATTGAGTGTGTAGCCAAAGGTAATATTTTTGGTTAGCCTGCTTGTATACTACCCTCCTTTCAAAGTAGCATAGTCCAACAGACAGATCGATTGGTTTTCTGTCGGACTAGTCTATTCTTAAAGTAGGGTAATTTACCTAACCTAACAATGACTTCACGGTTCAGCTAACAAGCAAGCTAACCAAAGATATTTCCTTCGGCTTCACACTCAATGGAATCTGCTGTAATTGATTTCAAAAGAAACGTTTTCTTTTAGAATTTCAAGCATTTGAAACAGACTAAAAACTATCAGCGTTTCTTAAAAGCCTCAAAAATACAAGTGAAAATGTTTGAATACTCGTGCTTGTGATGTTGGAGCGTTATGTCCTTTAATCTAAGTCTAAATGATATTAATATCTTAGTAATTAATAAAGTCCGTCAAATTATACATAACACAATTTAAAAAAGAAATTCCTTCGTTCGGTTTTTCTGAAGCATGCAGCTATCTGAAGTAGTTTTTATGTCTGTATTTCCAGGGGCATCATTTCTGCTAGAGTAGTTGTTGTACAACTCCCTCTTGAAGTTGATGAAACTTCGATGACATCATCCGGGAACTTCATATGAATGGCACGTGATACACATGACGGTATCGACATCCTACTTTCTTTCTTCAACTTTTGCCCCCTATGCATCCAACAAAGGAACTGTCTAGTCGCCATCAATCGGAGTTTGCTGGAAAGAATATATAACCGAGCTGAAAAAACTAAAGGCGCATTTTAAATAAACAACACATATCTAATTCGCCGTTTCCAAATCGAAAGATTGTTCATAGTATGCCTATATTTTTAAAAGCGTACAATTAATGTTGCAAACTCTTATCAATTCTACAAATTTATGACGCCATTTTTAAGTTGGAATACGAAATATAAAATAACCCAATTTTCTTTTTGTGAATGGAAACAGCGAATTGTTGGATATCACGAATATATCATTCATAAAGAATATTAAAGATATATATATGTGTGTTTAACAGAAATAACGGTCTGTTACCATAAGAAAGTTGAATATATACATAATGTCAATGAACCATTATTATATGTCTGGTGCTTGCAATATGATAAAAACAAATTAACAAACTATACTTTGCAATTGGTAAAAGTGCTCGATTTCAAGTTATTTCAGTCCTTTCTTGAAAGATTAACAATAAAAGAAGAATGGAATAATATTCATTAAAATTTCTCAGTTTTTCAATACAAATGACACGAGAATACTTGAAAATACATTAACTTATAATTTGCAAATGGAAAATGACTTATCATGGAATCAAAAACAACCAAGTGTCTTTACAGTTTATAAAGCTTTATATTATCCAAAACTATTAAGGTTTGAAATAAATTAAACAGAAGAAATCTAAGATCTACCATCTATGACGTACGAATTCTCCAAACAATAAAAACTAAATCTTCTGTTTTGTAGTTCTCTTCTTTGGTGCCATTCATCTGAATCTTAACGAGACGGAAAGTTACCACAGAGACCATTAAATGGTAAAGATAAATAGCGGTATATTATCGCCTTATGGTTAGTTTAAGTATCTAACACTGATTAATTGACAATAGATGGTCAGAGATAAATAGCGGTATGTTATCGCCTTATGGTTAGTCTGAGTATCTAACGCTGATCAATTGACAATAGACTACCTTCCTGTTTCCTGATTACTTTATAATATTGTCTATAATGAGAAGTAACCGAAGGTGGAATAAAAAAAAACTTCCACACTAAACGTTATCAGCGGCTTACCATAATCTTATCGATCTTTTCTTATCTGATTTTTTTTTTAAAGAAAGACGGGATGTAATAAAAAAAAATATGAACAATATATTGACAACTCAAATTCATTGTATACTTGTAAACAAACTGTCGATCGACAGACAGACAGAAAATGCAAGAATCAACAATGGCAAAAGATATGTTCACGAAAGAAAAAGACAACTTGATAAATTCCCAATATTAAACTGACACTGGATTTTAGTCTGCTTAAAGCTGTATGTTTGAATTGTATATATGTCTATTAGAAGTATTAAACAAATGATGTGAAAGGAACATGTTTTAATCCGATTTTATTACATAACAAATAGGAAATCCCCACAACCATAACACATAATTTTAGTCATTTCACTATTATGCTGTCATATGACTTAATTTGAGTAATGCATAATCTCCACTGTGTTATTTTTTGAATTGTGCAATTTTATTAATAATCTCTTTCCATCCATTACTGTCAGATGGTTAATTTCAAATAGAAAGATTTATTTCTTTTGTCAAAGGTTGAATTTGTATTATTGCCATTGTCATGTTTTTTGTTTCTCTGTATTATGCAATTCAGCTGTATTACTATTTGTTCCGTCAGTTCTAATTGTTCAACAAAGTTTTAAAGCTAAAACCACATATGACTTTTGATATTGCTAAATACATAAAATTTTATATATATATATATTACTTTTATACATATTTCTAGGTCTACACGTGATTACGCCATTCCATTTCAGAATTATCTAACAGAAATAGATACAAATAAAATACGAAATGCAAATTTGCAAGATCTTAAAATGTCTCAAATACATTTTTATTTAATTGGGTACAATGTTATCAAAACAAAACACTTTTATTCAAGGAAAGACTGTGATTTTTTTTTCGGTCTATGAAGAAATATAAATATAAAAAATGTGGTACACACTGAAAAACCCGCAAAGAGACAGACAAATTTCGAATATTACAGACATTCCTTATAATTTAACTCTAAATTCCATTTCAAACCGGAAAAAATCATAAAAAACCTTTGAGGACGTCATCGTCACATTTTTTTAACTGGTTTTATATGATTACATAGTGTTTTTATAGCTCACACATTTGCAAACACCAGACATACAACTTTTATATCATTCATAAATTAAACCTAATCGAAAACTGCATAATATAAATATTTTTCTAGTCGCTAGTAAAGCTGAAAATGTTTTTTTTCAAAATTGATTCAGAAATGATATTTTAACATCGATTTAATCCACTAGGCAAACATGTTTATAGGATGTGCAACATATTACAACCATAATTCTTAATTTTTTAAAAGTGCAACATTTTTTTTCAATGCTTGGGTGTTTCTCTATGTTAGATTTTTGTATAATAAAAAAAGTCATTTCTTTACCTATTCATATTTCGAGAAACCTACTTAGTATGTTCAAAATTGTCTAATGTGACCGTATTTGCAATAGAACAGGGGATATGATAGTTAATGTAAGATATACTCACCAGGCGCTAAGATCCAGTGGCGCTCCACCTCTTTGTCTACGAACCAGCATCACGTGAATGAAAACAGCCAATAGAACTTCTTTGTTTAGTACAACATTTCGGAAGTCCTCGGTTGTTGTAATACAATTGGTTCCATCATCAAATATGCCAAAAAGTTCCAGTTGTCGACAGCAAACCCTACGATTTCTGTCGCTTTCTTCACACTGGCCACACTTGCACCATGATTGGTCAACAGTATCCGACCTCTCAATCAGAACACGTCCTTCTGCGCATGCCTCACCATTGGTCTGTGGAGTAAAGATTTCCTCCGTCGTATTTTAGTGAAAGTTCATGATACAAAGAAGCCATTAAGATAAATTCAAAAAAAAATCGAGGGGGAAATTTATCAACATGCGTTTGTTTCAATTACTAGTAAGTACATCTCCATACATGCAGATAGGTTGTAATGTTAACTAATCTATAAAACAACCTTATAATAAATTATAAATCGTTAAATTGAACCACAAACCTACCAAAGACGTATTATTAGTACGGTTTTTAATTTCCGTTAGTTGTTAGTTGGGTGTTAGTATTCTAACTAATGTCACCTACGTACAAAAAAATAATAATGAGGGATTGACTTCCTCGTGCTACACAACGAATATAAATGCCATTGAAAGTTTATACCATACTAAATTAAAAATCAACACACGTAGTTATGTTTATGTTATTTATTCTAAAGTTAAGATTTGGAACGGGTAATACCAAACTATGAAAAATATCTTAAAATTTGTATACTTGTCATGTAGAGAAAAGTGCAATATGTCTCTGACGATGAAATTTCAATGGTATATTTATATACAATGTACCTTTCAATATTTCTACCAGACTGTTAGATAATACAGGTATTTTTGTTTCTCTGTATTCAAACTAATACAAAGAATTAGGTGCAACTTCATATAATAAGAGGGTGTACTTATTGTGGAAGGAAAACTCTGTAATATTGTAATAATCTATTTTGGAGGGACTGTATCGAGAATCAATATTGATGGGTGTTTCAAAAATTTGAAAATACATAAAGTGCATAAAGGAAGATAGTAACATATACTAGAGTAAGATCAGCTCAATACAATTACCTCAGTTGATGAGCGTTTATGAGTATCCTATGTTAAAACATAATGTTAAAAGTTAATAAACGTTTGAACACATACATGTAGCAGCGACTTTGAAATGTATGTCTATAAAATTTTATCTTACCAGCAAACTTTTTAATATCATTTTTGCTTAATCCCTTCCAACATAGCGTTTAAATCTTAATTGATAACAAGAATGTGTCCCTTGTACACTGATGCCCCATCCGCACTATCATTTTCTATGTCCAGTGAACCGTGAAAATGGGATAAAAGACTAATTTGGCAATAAAATTAGAAAGATCATTCCATAGGAAACATGTGTACTAAGTGTCAAGTATATTGGACTTCAACTTCTTCAAAAACTACCTCGACCAAAACACGTTAACCTGACGCGGGACAACCGGACGAACGAACGGACGGACGCTCAGACCAGAAAACATAATGACAATAAATAGGGCATACAAATCTGATTAAAGTGATTTATATTCCACATGCCAGATTGATTCTGTGATCCTAAATCATCTGAGGTTGATCTAAGATCTTAATTTGCCAATTCTGAATCTAACGCATGATGGTTTATTATAATTTATTTATTATTTGAACAGCGGTATACTACTGTTGCTTTTATTTACCTTTTCAAAATTGTACACACAAAACCTTGAAATTGAGTTTGGTTTAAAACATATTTCTGCTTTTACTCTTATCATTAGATTTGAGAATATAAGCTATTGGTTTTTTAAGTCAAAATATTATAAAATATTTATTTGACAAACATGGACTGTCTGTGATTAGCAAGCTGAAATTACTGAATCCAAGTGATCCGTAGTGTAAATGTGATTTGACCCGGTGTCAGAAAATTTAAAAGAGCGAGTTATTTTTAACATTTTTTTTTTTGAACCATTATACTGATAAAGCCATGTTCATTAATATGAAACACAAAAATATTAATTGTTATATCACCTTCCTTAGTAAACATGCCATTTAATGCCAGAACAAGACTCAAAAATACCTACATAAAAATCCTACAACAGGAAAAAACTCATTGCTTAATAATAAATCTACCACTCACTAAACGAAACAACCAAGAATTAGTAAAAATTCTTTATGGTTGACATTGGTTATAATAATTATCAATTATTTATTTGGCTTGATATAAATAGAATATTTTACATCATGATAATATATAGGAAGTATCTGCCAGGAGAATTTCATCCTCTGGGACTGGCCGAACAGCTGCATAAAAGGGCATATTTATGTCATCTTTTTCATTATTAAGTCTTGTTGATAAGGGTGACGTTACTTATATCCACTGCATTACATCTTTAATGTGTCACGTTGTGAAAACATATGTAGATAAACTATCTTGGATTCCTTGTCAATGTTTGGAACATTAAAGTTCAAAATCTTTTAATTCTCAATTATGAATACAATCAACCTTTGTATGCTTGTCCCGGATGATCTTTCGGGTTCCAATGGCACTACAATTATGCATACCATTAACCTTTTCAAGGTAAAATATGTATTTTTGATTAAGATCTTTAACCAAATTAGAAATCTAGAGTTAGTCTCTATATGGGACTAGATAATAGCCCCGTTAGTTTAAGGTTAACCAAACATACCGCTGCATTTACCTAGATAATGTAGAAGTGTTCGATTCGGATAAATCTTGTGATTCTTGTTAACACGTAATTTCCTGACAAAATGTATTTACTCACCCTGGTAAGACTAAGAGTACTCCCTTGGCGACGGAGTTTTTTGTCGTTTTCCATCGTCCCAAACATAATATCTTCCCATTTCACTCTCCAATTCATTTCGGCCAACTCTGCTTCTAATTTGATATGTCTGAAATCAAACGGAAATATGGGGTTAAAATTAAGTTAGCAAAGGTACCAGGCTTATATTTTAATACGCCAGACGTGCGTTTCGCCTTCATAAGACTCATCAGTTACGCTCAGATCAAAATCGTTATAAAGCCAAACAAGTACAAACTTGAAAAGTATTGAGGACCACAATTTTCGAAAAATTGTGCCAAAATATTTGAGAGAAAAAACAAAGGAGGTATGGATATGAATGAAAGTAAAAGCTTTGGTGACTACGTCCTCGAATCCAATTTTTCGTAGGATTATAACACGTGGTGTTCCTTCCATCAACATACCTCTTATGGTTTTCCAAATGATAGATAGTTTATGAATCATAAAACCATGTATGTACAATGGTTACATTGAAGTATAAAACATGCGTATAAAATATAAATAAATAAAAATTATAAGAATAAAAATCAAGTATTTAAACCTTTTAAAGAAATAGTTTTAGTGCTAAAATATGTTGAAATTATGTCCGAATTGATTTTCCTCTAAGTTCAGTATTTTTTTGATTTTACTTTTTTATATATAATATAATAATAACATGGCAAAATCAAATAACAAAACGCATCAAAAACGAATGGACAAGAACTGTCATATTCCTGACTTGTTACAGGCATTTTCAAATGTAGAAAATGGTAGAAAACGCAATTCAATGTTCTTGTGTTTTTAGTACATTTTGATTTTGCTATAGAACATTGTTAATTTAATATTTTGCTACCATATTAGACTATCTTCAAGACAGACATTTTAAACTGATTTGCTTGGAAAAAATTGTCATAATCAAATTGTTCACAATTCAATATCAAGAATCCTCTAAGAAATGATAAAAAACTTAATTATATTTCATCAGTTTAGGGTAGCTTTAAGCTGTTTTTGATTAGTCTGAGGATGAAAGCAACCTTCTATGAAATATTAAAATGTCAGTCAGTATTGGTTTGTCAAATATTAGTTGTGTGGCTAGGACTTAAAATTGTTTATATAAAACCAACAAGAAATTGGATTGCTCAAGCCATACACAAATCATATTAAAACAATCATATTTTGGTTTTTTTCTAAAGGAAAAGTTAACACACAAACTATTAAAATAACACATGCAAATCAATGTATATTCAAAGAATGAAGAAGCCATTATCAGTGGTATGCAAAATGATACTAAAAATAAACCTCTACTGAACAAGGGAACAGTTTTTTATCTGTATCTGTATGGGTACGTCGTAGCTACCAATTCTGGCTTTTATACAACGGGAGTGAAGGCGCCGTCGATTTATTGACGTTTCGCGAGAGCAGATTTAAAGATCTCTACACTTGTTGCGCGAACAATAGTGTCTTCTAGATGGGTCCAATTTTCTATTGTGGACACAAAGAATGAATTTGAATGTTGCGGTGTTTTACTAGTAGGAATGTCAAAACACCTGGTATTGTTCCTCATTTGATTTTCAAAATGTTTGTGGCTTGATAGTTGTCAAACTTTTTAGCTGTGATGTTTCGTCGTGGTCTTGCTGATTTGAGGAAGTCGTCTGGATCAATAGCAGGTACCAGCCCCTCAACCACCTTGTACATAAATATAAGCTTTTTGCTCGTGCGTCTCAATTGTAGTTCCCGTAGTTCTAATTTTGTAAGCATGTTTGTTATGCAGCCATCTTCTCTAGTTCTGTAATCGCCTGTTATAAAGCGCACTGCTTGTCTTTGTATTCGTTCTAGCTTGTTTGACTGTAGGGGTCTCATACTGTTGCTGCATATTCCATTGTAGATCTTACTAAGGAAATGTAAGCAGTTTTCTTACATTCCTGTGGACAGTATCGTAAATTTATTCTAAGGAAGCCTAGGGTTGAGTTCGCTTTTTTGGCAACGTGTGTTATATGCGTGCTCCACTTCAGGTCTTCTGATATCTGCACTCCTATGTATGGGTTGCTCTGAACTTGTTGGAGTATGTGGCCGTTGAGTGTATAGAATCTCTGGCTTTTGTTCTTTATGCTTAGTATGTAGCATTTCTTTGCGTTAAATCGCATACCCCATTTATTTGCCCAATCTTCTAGTTTAGCTAGGTCTTCTTGTAGCAGTTTGTGATCTTTCTCTGTTTTGATGGTTCTATATTATAGACAGTCATCGGCGAACAGCCGTACTGATGATTTGACAGTGTATGGGAGGTCATTTATATGACATAGGAAAAGTAATGGTCCTAGAACTGTTCCCTGTGGAACACCTGAGTTCACTTTGACTTCTTCCGACTGTTCTCCCTCTACTACTACTTTCACCTTTCTCTGTGTTAGAAACATATTCAGCCAGTTGTTTAGTTGTCCTCGAATTCCGTATTCTCCCATTTTTGATAATAATTTGTTGTGTGATACTATATCAAAGGCTTTTGAAAAGTCCAGGATTGCGATATCAGTTTGTAGTCCGGCGTCAAATGCTTTCATGAAGTCATGTAGGGTGACTAATAGTTGTGTTTCACATGCGTAGCCAGATCGGAATCCATGGTTGAGTGATGTTAAGACTCTGTGCTTTTCAAGATGTTTGAGGATGTGCTTGCATATGATATGTTCTAATAGTTTGCAAGGTACCGATGTTAATGAGACTGGTCTATAGTTTTCTGCAGCGTGTTTGTCTCCTTTTTTGAATACACACGAGATGTTTGCGTTTAGTCAGTCTTCGGGTAGTATGCCAGTGTCTATTGATGTTTGAAAAATGGCAGTTAGTCCTGTTGCTATTTCTGTAGCACATTCTATAAGTATTTTGTTTGGTATACCATCTGGTCCAGATGCTTTCGATGGGTTTACATCTTTGAGTAGTTTTTCTAGTCCTTTTGTGGTTATAAGTAGATTGGGTATTGTTTCCAGTATGTATTTTGTTGTTTTTGGAATTGATGTTGATTTGTCAATTGTGAATACGGATCTAAATTGTTGGATTAAACAATTTAGATAAAACTTTCCAATGATGTGTCTGTTGCTATGCTTCATTATCTAGGTTGTAGGTGTGTGCAAGGTTTCTAAATCTTTAAGTTTGTTTGCAGATTTTAGTTGACTATTGTTTGTACGGTCTTCGCGTATGGTTTTCTAACGGCGGCCATGCTGTTTTTTCCACGTAAGGTGTTAGAATGGATCTCACAAATTTATACATGCGTTCTCCTTACGATTATGGTCAGTAATAATAATCAATTTAAAGATACATGGATTATGAATTATCAATCCAGACACGTGTTTCGTCTACATACGAATAATTAATGACGTTAGAATCAAAATAGGCTGAAATTCAAATGAATAAGGAAGTTGAAGAGCAATGAAAATTTAAACTACAAGACAGTTGTGTCAAATGCTGTTAGGGCCATCTATACGTGCACGTGGGAAACAAACAAAATCTCTGACATCAAACCATTTTTTTTAATTTGTGTTTCCGGGCTTTTTTTTATTGCTTTTTTTTAAAAAATAAATTGAAACAAAAATCTATTGAAATGGAAATATAAAAAGGACAATGTACTCTAATTAGTTATACTTCACACATCATTATAAGAATTCCCACAGCGATAATTATAATTCAAATCTCAAGCGGTAATTCCCAAATCATTCAATTATACAATACAATATCGCTTAATTGATATTCAACCTATAAACTAAGAAGTGTCAATATTCAATTTACAACAGTAGTAATGAAGGTTGTTTGATGCTTGATATCTCCTTAAAATTAAACTTCAAAAGAATGTTTAATCAGCAGAAAAGGATGTGCGTTATTGATTGAACGGTTAGTGACCTTTTGATGTTTAAACGCCACTTTCAACACTTTCAACACTATAAGCTATTGCGGGGCGGTCAGGTTTTACTGTTAGAAGAAACCGGAGTGCTCGGAGAGAACCATTGACAGGAAATGGCAGGAAAAATGGCAATCCTTGTCAATCAAGACTGGAGTTGAACGTACATCATACTGTCACGTGATGGGTTTGAACGTACATGAAACTGTCACGTGAGGGGTTTGAACTGACAACCACAGTGATGACAGGCTAGTAACATAGTAGTACAACTTCTTAGATCACTCAGCCACCGAGGCTCCCTATGAGTTATTAAAAAAATCTTACATGACAAAAAAATGTAAAAGGCCTAAACGAACATATACATAATTGGTTTAATGATTCAAATAACTCGGGTTAAAAATTTGATACAGACACGAATGATATATATGCAAATGTTGCAACTTAAATGAAATCGAAAATCGGATGTGATACCAAGTTAGAACTAAACAAATGAATAAAACCAGACTACACTTGACCATAGAAGAAACGAACAACGACTCAGAAAACAATAGAAAACTAACGACTGAACTAAACGAACAACAGCCATAACATAGTGCTCCGAATGATCAAACTGTGTAACATATTAAAGGAGGTAAACATTCCCTTCCGCTGTCATTTGGGATGACATTTTTTTCATTAATAAAATTACAAGTAAAATGCTGTTTCGGATTTATTTTTTTAAATACTAATGATTTTCTACCCAAGAAATAGATTATCGTAGCTGTGTATTTTGTAAACACTTTCGGAATATTCGGTCAATGCTCTTCAGTTCCGTATTTTATTTTGGTCTTATTTTACTTTTTCTACGAGCGGCATTGATAAGACTTTTGAAGAAGATTCGTGCGTTTTAATTCTGGTATCTAATAAGTTTATTTATAGAGCTAAACGAAGTTATCTTAAAAACTTTAAATAAATTTATACGAAGGTCTTTTTGAAATATTTTCGTAATTTTTATTTTAAACTAATGTGCCAGTTGTCAGTATTTTGGGAAATAATTGAAATATTGACATCCATTAATTAACTTGACAACACTACTCCTACGTTTTACTAAAACATTTCATTTATTTGCTATTTTACTTGAATCAGTCACTGTAATTAAAACTGTCAATATTTGTAAATTTACGAAATAAATTTCGTTCTTCAAATTATTTTATTTTAATTGAATGGAACTGAATTCTAGCTGACTTGAATGATAAATTTTTCAAAATTAAAATGTGTCAAAAGTTGTTACACTTTTAACACTTCCATGGGCAGAAAGCTCAAGGGACACATGTGACTAAATTATGACAAAAATGGCTGCCATTTCATTCAAGATAAAAGATAGCGTTCGAAGTTGAATTGATATATGGATGATATATTATATTCTGACATCGACAGCAGAATGTATTGCTGACACTTGAAGGTTTATTTTATTAAAGATGATAAATTATATATTCTGATAATGACAGCAAAATCTATTGACGTTTTATTTTTAATTAAGTTACAGCTGTTTTAAAAAAACATCATCTGTATTTTTTCTAAGAACCCTTTCATTCCATATTCTTTTTATGCCTAATGTTATACTTTACATATTCTTGCAACATAAATTCAAGCTTAGTGGTACTATGTATTTAAGGTCTGCGTTTTATAATCTTTGTAATATTTGTAATCACAGTTGCAAGCTTAGTGATACAAGGTTAATTTAGTTACCAATAACGAATATATACCAGTACCTTACCCTTTTTGCACTTGTAATAATAGCTCAAGGGACATATGTGATTAAATTATGACAAAAATGGCTGCCTTTTCATTCAAAATAAAAGATAGCGTTCGAAGTTGAATTGATATATGGATGATATATTATATTCTGACAACGACAGCAGAATGTATTGCTGACACTTGAAGGTTTATTTTATAAAGATGATATATTATATATTCTGATAATGACAGCAAAATCTATTGACGTTTAATTTTTATCTGTATTTTTTCTAAGAACCCTTTCATTCCATATTCTTTTTATGCCTAATTTTATACTTTACTACATATTCTTGCAACATAGTTTCAAGCTTATTGGTACTAGGTATTTTAGGTCTGCGTTTTATAATCTTTGTATTCTTTCTTATCATAGTTGCAAGCTTAGTGATACAAGGTCAATCTAGTTACCAATAACGAATATATATACCAGTACCTTACCCTTTTTGCACTTGTATTAATAGAAGCATTTTCAATAATTAGAATACCACATCACAGAAAAAACTATAATACGATATTAATGCCTATTATAGTTCGTGTCTTTGAGTGCTCTGCGTTAAATGTCAATTATAAGATGCTCTTGATGGAAACCGGAAGTACTTTATCACGACTGTTGTCATTATAGGAAAAAAGTAGTACTACAATTTCTCTGCTTTATGTTAGCTTTTCGTACATGTATATCCAAGGCAGGCGAACGGTAAATCAACTAAGAAGCTCTGTGATTAGGTGTTAGGATGCAATATCTTTTTTTTTAATTTATTTATGAATACATGCATGCTGTATATTTACAATATAGATTTTGAAGCATATTGAGAATTATTAGAAAAATCGTCTAATTTTTTCAAAACTTTTAATTTTACATAAATGACGGTGGGCATGAATACCATAAACTAGTTCCGTTGAAGATGATCATGATACCATTTGATTTCAATTTCTAAAACAGAATAATAAAGCACTTATATCACAATTAACTTGTTTGTTCATGTTTTTGTTATAAAAAAGAATATGTAAGTATTGTCGCCTTTGGAAGAATAAATACTACAGTTTTCTATTTGGCTATAAGAACAGGAACTTAGGTTTCTGTATTTTTATGATTTTTTAATCATCGTGTTACATTTGAATTTTTGTTGACTCATCTTTATCTATTAGTGTATATCTGCCATCTAACGTGGGTTTCATGTTATTTAACAACCAAAAGTATTCTCTTTTCCGGCACCGTTTGTTGCTTTAAGGTTAACAAAATAGTTATATATGCATCGTATTGTTATTTTCGTATTGCTAAATCGTCAAGCCGTGTATTCTCAAATACCATGTAGCTCATTAAGCCTGAAGACACAACAATTATATTCATTTTGAAAAAGCTATTTATTGTGTTCTTATAATCTCCATATTTGCTCGAGTTCCAAACTCTCACGAGACTACAAAAGAATCATTGATCAGTCACTCTTGTTAACAAAAAGCCCGCGGTTACATGATGACACGTCAAGAACATGTGTATTTAAACTAGTTTCGTCTATTGCTTGGTTTGGTAGCATATAAAGGGATATACAGAATGATACCATACACGTTTATGGAATGCAAAAAAATAATACTAAGGTTTCTTAAAAGTTATGATCCCTTTAATGTGAATATGAAATTGATAAAGCTACATACAAATACTATTAACAATTTTCTTTAAATGTCATTCATACATTAGTTCATTTTTTAAATGAGGAGGGATGACGAAAAGAGAGCGAAAGATACCAAATGGATATCAAAACTCATCAGTAGAAAACAAACTGGCAATATCAGGTGCTCTCAAAAGTTCAGCAGATCTTGATCCTTGAGTGGTACCAGTTTAACTTTCATTTTTTTTTTAATATACTTTAAACTTTTTAAGTAACAAATGATGTTATTTTGATTCTATATCACGTGACTTTAAAAAAGGAAAGATGAACCGTCTATTACAAATGCAATACTGATTTAAAGAATTATCTCCCTTTATCTTACTAGTAATTAAGTGCCTCACCTGTATATAAAGAAAGCTGCTACAAGAACAATAACTAACAGAGATCCCAGTACAATTATAACTATACCATACTCTGGAAATGGTTCTGAAATTAAACAAACATGGCGTAATTAACACATTTGGCAAAACATGATAGTTGTCTTTTTATTGTAAATTGGTCTTGAACAAGCTAGCTTCAGTAACTGTGGGAACTCCTAGATAGATAAATGGTATCTTTTTTTTATCCAGGTCGATTCACTTTGCATGACCGTACCATTGCACTGTATATACTAGTGTATTTATAGTTTTCTCTTCCTGAGTATGCCAGAAATAGTTGCTTCCGTGTGTTATTTAAACAACAATCAATCAATCAAATTGTTTTACTGCATTATTTTAGAAACCGTTTTTAATGGCATAAAACAAACACATTTAATTTATTATATATACATTAAGATTGTCTAACGTAACATAGACAATATATCATATTCGACCTCTTCTGATGAGGTCAAACCAATGAAATTATCGCTGTGCAATTCTACAGACTTATCTGAAATTGAATCAACTAAATAAACAGATCTTTTTCAGTATATATCCAGTCAATAAGATTACGTTATATAAAGCTGTCAAAATGATAGATGTATTTGCAGAAACTCTAGTCTCCAAATTATCAAACTGTATGTTTCATGTCGATTTCTTTCACAAAATCTGTTAAAAAATAATTGTTATGTGCCGTTAAATGTCTAGTCGGTAAACTTTATTTTCAACAAAAATCAAAGGTAAATAAGTACATAATTTTGAACTGTGTAGTAAAAAATTATGAATATTTTCACTAATCGCACCGCGGGTAAATTATCATTGCATTGGTTTAATGCCGTCGCGTGGCGAAACCCTGAGTGTATCCTTCTACATTTATTTCAATATTTCTGTTTACGATAAATGTACAACCCAATTCTGCTTATTTGTGATACTTTACCGGCCTATACACTAATGTTTTGACAGTGTCTGTCTGAAACATATGGTTTTGACAGAGTTATAAAAGTTCTTCGGTCTATTCGTCCCCCATTCTTATTTTTTACCTGTAATATAAAAAGGATTGAAGCCCACGACGGACTGTGGATATGACTGCTGGTATCTATGTATTGGATCATCTGAGGGTCTGGATGGTGAAGGTCTCAGTCTATCTATATTATTATCAATTTGCTATGCATAATTTCTCTGTTCTTTTACCCCTATTCAATATTGTGATTTATTCTTTTTATCAATAAACACCCTATTATATTCTCTTACTGTTTTCTCTATAGTTATTCTTTTTTAAATAGTACATGTTTGGGTCTTATAGAATGTGTTTACAGTCTCAACGGGTCAACAAAGACATCCTTACGTTTCAAACTCATCCTTGAGGGGGTAGGAGGGGTCATTATCCCAAACCACTCCCCCCCATCCTTACATGTGATAAACCATATTTTCAATAGTGCATCATGGGATGGTTGTCGATGTCTCTTTGTACTATAGTAAAGTGTAGGAAAATCGTGAGATCTGAGAACTTATTTGTTTTCCTGATATGAACATCTAGACATCTGAAACCATATCCTTACAGATAAATGACTATAAATGATTTTCCAATGATACAACACTTGTTTAATGAAGTCCATGTAATGTCATTATGTCCGCCAAAGTTGCTATACTGTGTTTAGCCATGTTTAATCAAGGAATTTTTAGTTTTTACTCATTATCAGCGATGTCATATATCATGATAAACTATGATCCATAGAAGAAATAATTCTACTAGTACATTTTATAAGGCTTAAAGTTGTGTAAATATTTGTCAATTTTAGCAAGGATACAAAAGCGTAGGTCACAGACAACGCCGTGGTCAAAGAAAACCGACCGTGCAAGGGCTGTATAGCCAGTCAAGGTCGTTAAAAACTTCCATTTGTTGTTGTCATAGACTGACAACAGTAGGTTACCACTTCCAAACATCCCCTAAGACCACAATCACCACAAAGGGTGGCACAGCAGATCCAGATAAGAAAGAGGTGTGAGATAAGAGATCAATATGAAATGAATCTGTTTGTATTTATAATAATTTAGTGATGTCAACGAGTACTCGACTACTCGAGTATCGCTCGGTAGTACCGATTATCGATTACCAAAATGATACTCGACTAATCGGTTTCCTGATACTGATAGAATGTTGTTGCTTTCTTACATTAAAAAAATATTGACAGTGCCTCCCGGAAAATTATATTTTAATCAAAATTGATGAAAATTAAAAAACTATTCGAATTTTTGATTTTAACTGTCATTGAAAATTACTCCAAACAGAGGTGTACATGTAGAATATATGAACAAGAGCATTTTCCCAAGTCTTGCACTTTTAGCTAATCTAAGTCACAACCCCCCACCACCCCCAACACACACACAACCTGTTCCGTCAGTACATATATTTTCATCAGCCAGACTGTTGATAACTTAACAAATTTGAGAAATCGCTACGTCGAAGAAAAAGTTGCCAATATAATATTTTTTTAAAAATCATCCCCCTTTGTGAATGAATGATCTTTATTTGTTATCATTAAATGTGGGTTTTTTTACGGTTCCAAAGTAATGTTGTTTGAGTAATAATTGTTCTATAGATATTAATCAATTACTCAATTAGAGTATTACCAGTTTACATAATTAGTACATGAAGTAAATGGGGTTTTAATTATAGTATAAGATTCCTTGGCCTATTATCTAGTGTTAGGTAATAATGTTCAGGGTTTTACAATCGTACATGTACGACCCACAATACATAAAATGGGTATAATTTTATTTTTTTGTGTTTCCATTTTGTAAATGTTTTACCGAGCGAGAACTCGAGAATCGCTCGGTAAATACAACGAGTAATCGAAATTCAATAGAAAATCTTCATCGAGTTGACAATATAAATTTTATATTATTAACCGTACCGATACATCTGTCAACTTCTTTTTACGAATAATCTAGCAATTCAAAATAGTGTTTGAAACCACAAGGTTTGATAACATATAAAACTAAGGAAACATGGTAAGATTTCAAATGAAAAACTATCCAATAAAGAACAAAGGAAGAGGTTGTACGCAACCGTATGGAACGCAACAAGGAGAAAACCCCGCGAAGTCACACATGTTAATATGTTTACAAGTAGTAAATCGAAGTGTCAGGGTAAGTCGGGACAACACGTATGGAATGCTATAAATATGAAGAATAGTTGAACTTGAAATCAGATTACCGACCGTGCAAGGGCTGTATAGCCAGTCAAGGTCGTTAAAAACTTGTTGAAGCAGACCTCAGCAGTAAAACTGCGCACTTCAGAACACAACACTCTTACTAAGGTTTTGGTAATAAAACTAATCTATAAAATAAACACAAGAATATGTGATATTATTGCCAATGAGAAAACTATACACCAGAGTACAAATTACTTGCCTATACGTTGACTGACTAAACGAACTAAATCAAATTTGTTGTACGCCAATTGAACTCTCGGACAATGGCCCTAAATCAGAGAATGTTGTTGTGATCTTTTGACAACAAGCGTGTACGATAAACGGCCTCGATTTCTTAGATTCAATTTGTTCTCATTAGTTAATGAAGACCATAGAGTGAGCTTTTAGAAAATAAAGTCATCATTACAGAAAAACAAGTAACTATTCCTGCATGTCCTGCTTATACGAAAACTATATAATTCACAGTTTGCTTTTGGATTTACGAAATATTCAATAAGGCGCATATCGCCAGACAAAACTGTCGGATTTATTAAAACAAATATAAAACACAACTTTCTTGTGAGTAAAAAAAGTATATTTCAAGAACGTCTAGTAATTGTTAAACACTTAAACAAAACAATAAAAGTATCAATACCATCATGGTTGAGACAGTTGTCAAACACTTATCATACTTACTTTTTGGAGGACATTTTGAACCATCGAATCCACATTTGGGAGTATCAGGTGGGGCAGACGTCCGTCCCCCGGCCCAATGGATATGTTTACCCTCGACCTCTTTGTACTCCTTGTCTTTACCAAAATAGTTAGCAACAACCTGAAATATAAGTAAAATTGAGAAAGGAAATGGTGAATATGTCAAAGCGACAACCACCCGACCATAGAGCAAACAACAGCCGAAGGCAACCAATGGGTCTTCAATGTAGCGAGAATTCCCGCACCCGTAGGTGTCCTTTAGCTGGCCCCTAAAATATGCATAATAGTACAGTGATAATGGACGTCATACTAAACTCCGAATTATACACAAGAAACTAAAATTTAACATACATGTAACATACATGAAACAAGTGACACGGAAAAACTTAGTAAAACAAGATTCGCTCACCTGAATTTTTTTGGTTTAATCTCTCATCAATGATTATTTTGGCTTTTCAATTTATTTAAATGTTCTTTGAATCGTCCTATTTTCTTCAAAAGCAAAAAAAAATCATTTTCTCCTATGTTCTATTTTAGCCATAGGAGCTATGTTTCTTGACATACAAGGAAATGAAATATAAAATTTATACTAGATACTCTGAAACTCTGAAACTCATTTAGCCTAAGTTTGGCTGAAATTGATACAGCAGTTTCATAAGAGAAGATTTTTTAAAGTTAGCAAATATGATGAACAAATTGTGAAAAATTGTCATTAAAGGACAATAACCCCTTAAGGGGTCAATTGACAATTTTGGTCAAATTAACTTATTTGTAGATCTTACTTTGCTGATCTTTTTTGCTGTTTACAGTTTATCTTTATCTATAATAATATTCAAGATAATGACCAAAAACTGCAAAATTTCCTTAAAATTACCAATTAAGTGGCAGCAACCCAACAATGGTTTGTTTGATTCATCTGAAAATTTCAGGGCTGATAGATCTTGACCTAATGAACATTTTTACTCCATGTCAGATTTGCTCTAAATGCTTTCGTTTTTGAGATATAAGCCAAAAACTGCATTTGACCCCTATGTTCTATTTTAAGTAACGGCGGCCATGTTTTTTGACGGATCAAAAATCAAAGCACACACTTTGTGCAGGATAATCTAAGGAACAATCATGCTAAGTTTTAACCAAATCCATTCAGTAGTTTCAGAGGAGAAGATTTTTTAAAGTTAGCAAATATGATGAACAAATTGTGAAAAATTGTCATTAAAGGACAATAACCCCTTAAGGGGTCAATTGACAATTTTGGTCAAATTAACTTATTTGTAGATCTTACTTTGCTGATCTTTTTTGCTGTTTACAGTTTATCTTTATCTATAATAATATTCAAGATAATGACCAAAAACTGCAAAATTTCCTTAAAATTACCAATTAAGTGGCAGCAACCCAACAATGGTTTGTTTGATTCATCTGAAAATTTCAGGGCTGATAGATCTTGACCTAATGAACATTTTTACTCCATGTCAGATTTGCTCTAAATGCTTTCGTTTTTGAGATATAAGCCAAAAACTGCATTTGACCCCTATGTTCTATTTTAAGTAACGGCGGCCATGTTTTTTGACGGATCAAAAATCAAAGCACACACTTTGTGCAGGATAATCTAAGGAACAATCATGCTAAGTTTTAACCAAATCCATTCAGTAGTTTCAGAGGAGAAGATTTTTTAAAGTTAGCAAATATGATGAACAAATTGTGAAAAATTGTCATTAAAGGACAATAACCCCTTAAGGGGTCAATTGACAATTTTGGTCATATTAACTTATTTGTAGATCTTACTTTGCTGATCTTTTTTGCTGTTTACAGTTTATCTTTATCTATAATAATATTCAAGATAATGACCAAAAACTGCAAAATTTCCTTAAAATTACCAATTAAGTGGCAGCAACCCAACAATGGTTTGTTTGATTCATCTGAAAATTTTAGGGCTGATAGATCTTGACCTAATGAACATTTTTACCCCATGTCAGATTTGCTCTAAATGCTTTCGTTTTTGAGATATAAGCCAAAAACTGCATTTGACCCCTATGTTCTATTTTAAGTAACGGCGGCCATGTTTTTTGACGGATCAAAAATCGAAGCGCACATTTTGTGCAGGATATACTAAAGAACAATCATGTTAAGTTTCATTCAAATCCATTCAGTAGTTTCAGAGGAGAAGATGTTTGAAAAATTGTTAACGACGACAGACGACGACGACGACGACGACGACGACGACGTCGACGACGACGGACGCCAAGTGATGAGAAAAGCTCACATGGCCTTTTAGGCCAGGTGAGCTAATTAGGGTCATGATAGTTATCAACAATTGAACAATTTCAACGAAAAGAGAAAGAAAGAAAAAACACACGAATGAAATTCTTTTAACTACTCGTATCTGGTTGGTATATTAAGCAGTCACTGAGGTTGTTTCACTTATTATAATTAACGTACACATGTACCGTGTATAATGTTAACAAATACATGTACGTTTACATTACCAGATATAAAATAATCTCTGGGTTATACTATATGTGACAGAAACCTACGACAAAATATAAAAACTATAAAAATCTAACATATATATAAACAGCCAGTTTGTCGAGAATTGTTGCTTAAATTTACAAACGAAAGGTTTAACGAAAAAAGGGCGATAGACACGCAAGCTTATTTTATAGAGTAGCACTTTATTTTTCACATGGAATTTAGTGCAGATTTCTGGCCAAAACTTGCAAATGAGAAAATTATTGCTGTTAAGGCAAATTAGTCGAAAAATATTTGCTGATAAAAAGGTAACTAGTTAACCTCATTTCGGCTGATTTATGAAAATAATATCTTTGATTTCCAATTCTAGGATAGCCTAAAGCCGTTGGTGTTTTACGGTGATATGGAAAGACTAAGTCTCATTAATTTCATATTGATGGATTTCCCGTTCTTAATAAGGCAGAATTGGAATAATTTTGACTCTAAGCTTCAAGCTAATACTATGAAGAAATTTTACTATTTCACGCTGAATCAAGTCATGGTTAATTTTGAAATTGTTCTAACTTGACATATCGAAGACACAAACATAAGTGTTGACTTATGCAAAGATACAAAATTTTGAAATTGTATTTGATGTTTTAAATATAGTTTGAGTAAGTATATCAAAATATCTGGTTCGAAAACGCGATGATGGTTATCAATTAAAGGTTGTGTCCTCCCTAGCTAGCGTATAATGTACTCTTGAAACAGAGTTTATTTAAAACTTGAATGTCTCTTTTTGTATTTTTATCGTGGTGTAAAAGCATTGTCCAAAGTACGTTTTGTATGAAGCGCGGAAGCGCTTCATTCTAAAAATGGTGTAAAAATGCATGTACGCACGGTCAGCGCTTTTACAACCCTATAAAGTTACTAAAAGAAGCATCCAATACTTATAATTAGATTTGTTCGCTATGATCATGAAAATACGACTACTATCAAGTTTATTCTCTACCTATGCACTTTATTGTAGAAGCACTTTGCTGTTCTCAGAGCTGGAATCTTCTGGCCCTGTGTTCTGTTTATTTTTTTTTTTTTTGCTTTTTTTTTTTTTTTTTTGCTTTTTTTTTTTTTTTGCTTAGCTTAATAATTATGTCATTGTGCCAGTTAAAGCAAAATTTGCTTTTCCTTTTTTTTAGCTTGCTTACTTTGATTTATGCATGTTTGCTTAGCTATTATATTATGCATGTGTTTTATTTGTACGTGTAGTCTGTCAAATGTGCTGATAATTTTTATTTGTTTTAAATATCAAGTCGGTTAAGAGCTCTACAGAGCTCATGTTTACCTTGTTGAATTGTACATTATATCATGCCCGACTATGAAATTTACTTATGTAGGTCCATTTACTTACCTCAAATTTATGTGTATGAGGATTCATATCCAGTAAAGAATAATCAGCATTCCTATCACCATTCTCGTCAATACTGACAGTGCCAGTGATTCCTGTAGACAAAATTTACAGAATTTATTAAATTGTCAAAAACAAAAATCCATTTTTATTAAGATTTTCTATTGTGCAGGTATGAACACGAGAAAAAAAACAAGAAATGATTCGAACGTAAAGGACGACAATTTGATTTCAATTTAACGTTAGTTTGGTTTGCTACATGTGTTTGGTTTGGAACTTTATAAATTTGTGTTAAGTAATTGCAGTAAGAAGTAAAACAACCCAAAAAAAAAACACCAATCTACTTGTCAGTTAAAAACTTTCAATAAAGTGGTTGTTGGTGTGGTCTGCTCTGACCGTTAACACAATAATATTTAGCTTCATTTTATCGTCATCTGTAGTGTTAGGTAGTGAGTACATGCAACTAGACACTATCAGATTTAACGAAAAAAATATACAATTGCATTAAACATTCATATGACAAATTGAAATTTTATTGTTTTTATTGTACTTTAGTTAAGTAGCTAAATATCTCCATTAGCTGCAATAATTTGACGATAAATACCCTCAAAGGTTCTATTCCACATCCTGTTTGTGATCTCAGCGCCATCTGTGATGGATTTATTGGCAGCTAAAGTCTCGTTTAATGCGAGAGCATACAAAATAACAGCATCGTGAAAGGCACCGACAAAACTGTTGACCTGGAATTATATAATGTGATTTATCTGAGTTTTGTAAACTGATTGACGTTTTAAAGATAAACAAAAAATCAAAAACTATTGAATAGTCGTAAACTATGTACTTTTCAAAGCCTGATTTCAATTATATTTTAGAATAACGGGTTTTTTGTTTTGGAAACAAACTCGACTAATATCCAAACTAAAAACCAACTACAATCATGAAATAAAATTTCAAAGGTATATTTAAACGTTGTGTAAATGCATCTGTTCATTCTCCTTTAATAATAATAAGTAGTTACAAAATATGAAAGAACCAGTCTATAGATGTATATTTTACCCTAAAAACCACTTTCAAGATGTGACTTCACAAAAAGAAACCAATTTATTGCATGCGTCATTTAAAAAGACAAATTTATTTGATATAGATATAGGAAGATGTGGTGTGAGTGCCAATGAGACAACTCTCCATACAAATAACAATTTAAAAAGTAAACCATTATAGGTTAAAGTACGGCCTTCAACACGGAGCCTTAGCTCACACCGAACAACAAGCTATAAAGGGCCCCAAAATTACTAATAGGATGTATGTATTAGCGTCAAATTACTTGACTAATCAGAGCCAATTTTGTTATTTGACTCAGTCCTGCAAGTTGTCGTTTTGATTGCATGATTGCTGACCGTTTAAGTAATAAAACAAATGTCAGAGACAAGTAATGAGAACCAGGCTGTCACAATCTGAGAAATTTAGCGTATTGTTTCTCAATTTGTCATATTTAACATGTTACAGAAAAAACAATATCGATTTAGCAATTTCAAAGTATTTAAGTTAATCGGAATTGTCTGCTGCTAGGAACACAGGCACTTGTCTCAGAATGTTTTTCCCCAATATATTTTTATATGTGTTATATTAAGGTATATAGGTAAAACAAATCAGAGACAAGTGCCTGTGTACATGTAGCTAAACGGAATAAATTGTCGGATAGATAGAACAAGAAATTACTAAAACAAACCATAAAACAATCAAGTATATAAAAAAATACAAATGTAGATAGAGCGATGCTACAAACGACATTTTACAATTATGAAGTTAAAAAAGGGAAAATTATTATTTCATTCATTATTCAATTTTACGTGCTTGCGTACTAATACATCCCGCACTACCAATTTTTAAGGACGTTCCTCTTTATAAGCATGACTTTTGGAGTGTCCATATTTCAATACCCCTGTCGCTATTTATGGACGGACCTACAGTAAGCTCAAATTTACTCTTCGAGTCTCGGGTCCAATACAGTTAACCTCGAATCTATAACAGGGCCAATACAGAAACAGCCAGTTAAAAACACGACAGTACAATTCTCTGACGATGCAAACAGAGCGTTTGAAACCTAGTTATTAAAAATACCACGTAGTTTGCTTATAAATAATACCATAATATTTTTCCCAGCACAAATAAATATTAAACAGAGACAACAGCATCAATAAAAACCCAACATGAGAAGATAACATGATCCTATCAATCATAGTAAAACATTAACCGTCTGCTGTTGACACATATCACACCACGTGATCGATTCCTGTTCTTAAGTGTACTAAATATCAATATTGAACTCGTGTAATTCGATTTTTTGAGTGATGACGTTGATATCCCTATAGTCGTACCAAAAGCACACAATGTCATCTAATAATTAACATGACAAATGATTTCAGGGACTTTTGAGCACGCGCTGTTTCGCCTCGAGATTCTGCAATTAATCTCACGTGACAAACAATTCTACTTGGTGATGACAAATTGGACAACGTTGCTCTTTGCTACTGACAAGTTCTGCACACAATTCTCAAAAGTCATTATTTACTTTCTCAATTCCTGAGGAAACTTAAGGCAAGGGACGGACCTACAGTAAGCTCAAATTTACCGTATTATATAAATCAATTCACTGCATATCCATAAAATTACTTTAATGTTAGCCAGTGATTTTGTTTTCTGTTTTTGATTGAAGATTGCATTTCAATTTAACGTCTTTTAATTTTAAATGCACAGTGTTTTCAAACTGTAACGTAATCAAGTATATCAACATACCTCTTTCTAAACGGGATGTAATAATTATTGTTTATTTTCTGTGAATTTTGTTTTGAAATAAAATGAATAAAAAAATATGTGGGATGAATCCAAACCTTACAAGGAATTACAGTTAACATTAATTCAGGTGTAATTTCCTTTCGTTAGGGGTGAATGGACATTTATGTACAAACATTAATTCAGGTGTAATTTTCTTTCGTTAGGGGTGAATGGACATTTATGTACAGTTATATGTTCTTTACAAATATTTTCAACGTGATATCTAGACTCAGTGTAAATGCTTGACTCTAATTTGACTTAATTGTTTTTCCTCATAGGACATTTGTCGTGTTACAATCTCGTTCTAAAGTTGGAATAAGTATTAAAGGTTCTAGACAGAAAGGAGAAATTAACACGAATCGTGGATTAGGGAATTGGATCTCAAACGATCAAAAAACAATTAAAGACGATAAGTCAACTTTATAGGCACCGTGATTTACTACGTGACTGTTGCATTCTATAAAATAGCTTTCATCCGGAAAGACAACTGTCCATTTAAAGCTCTGTTTAACTACAATTTCATCAATACTGCAGCCTGCATGTCAAGCATACTTATGTGTTGTTCAGAAGCTTAAAATATATTTATGAAATTCACAACTCTTGTTTTTGACCTTTTTGTCAGATTTTCGGAATCCTCTAGTTTTGTCCTTGTAAGTCTTATAAAATTTATGTCCGCTAACCCCAACTTTTATTTTCATCATTGCATTAGTCAGGTCAAAAGGACATGAACCTGTTATTTTTGTCTTATTATTAGATTCAGTTATCTATAATAATTTACAGAATCAATTTTCTATAGTTTTTTAAAAAGCTTGGTTTTTTTTTAAACAGATGACCTACATCCTAATTAAGTATAACCTTTTATTGTTTTGCTTAAAAAAAAAGAACGAAATGAATCATTAAAAAATGTATTGAAATATTCGCCAAGCCCCTCCCCCCTTTTCCCCTTCCCTTTAACCCCATCCCCTAGTTTGTATCCCTACCTCTTCTTCTCCATAAGTAAAGTTGACATTTTTCTCCTTAGCTCTCCGTTTAACCTCCATTGAAAAGTTTTTGTATTCTTTACTGGTAGGTTTCCGTAATGTAACTGTCATCAGGGCTTCGTATGCCTTCATAGCTTTACTATTTCTTTCGTCCGTGTCACCAGCTCGATACCACGGCTTCTCACTGTCATTCTTGCTACAAACAAAAAACAACCATTGAGTTTGAAATACCCTTGAAAGTTTATTACTGAATCTGAGATCAGCATACTACTATTTGCTTATACGTTTCGACGTTTATTCTATAAATACATTCCAAATGGGGACTGGGTATTATACAGGAATGTTGTGACTTCGTCTTCTATTGTCCATCAGTATAACTTATTATATGTATATGCAGAATATGTAAATAAGAATCATCTTCCGGTCGGAATATGAATGTTATACCAGAGAGAGTTGCTCTCTGTCTGAACGTTAAAATGCATTATAATATGTCAGCCACTATCTGACATACATGTAACCTGATTCTTCATTGCAACATATTTTTCGCGCGATTGTCAACGATCTTTCAGAATCTTTCTATTAAATTTATTGTTACCTGTATTTTCGTCAAGAAAATGAAAGCTGACACTGGACCTTTGACTATCTTCAATGAAATTGGAGCTTAAAAAAGCGTTGCCATAATTGTTAAAGACCTTTGACTATCTTCAATGAAATTGAAGCTTAAAAAAGCGTTGCCATAATTGTTAAACCGATATTCTCGAAGGTTCGGTTTCATGTTTCATGTGTCACATCAGACCTGTTAACAATCACAAACATGTATTTTTGGTAATCGGTTAGGTTCACCGAAATCTTCTGCGATTTTGATATGGTGTCACTATCTCATACTTTTTTCTTATCCCAGACATAGATTACCTTAGCCGTATTTGGCACAATTTTTTGGAATTTTGGATCCTCAATGCTCTTCAACTTTGTTCTTGTTTGGCTTTATAAATATATTGATACGAGCGTCACTGATGAGTCTTATGTAGACGAAGCGCGCGTCTGGCGTACTAAATTACAATCCTGGTATCTTTGATAACTATTATCATACATCTTTTTTATCAATTCATATCGACAGATCTAGGGGGGGGCGATACTGTCTACTTTTACACCTAATGTAAGGACAAAAGACATTGGGTGCCATCCATTTATTTACGAACTTGACATACACTACAAATTACATTTTCATTATTAGTTCTGGTATATGCAACCATGCAACCATTAATTTGTCTTTTGTGAACATTTGGTAATAGTAAAAGTTATCAATGTCCAGATATATAATTAATGTATTTCTAAAACTTATTCACCATCTCTTCAGCTTTTAAAAATATACAAGGATAACCCTTTTACCTGTCATAATATAAACCTGAAACGCATTTTATTGATTTTCGTGATGAACATTGAAGTGTATTATGAGATCAATAGCTGAAAATAATTATACCAAATTCTACATGATAAAACATTTTATGTAAAATCAAATTTATATCAAACTTTAAGCTGATGCAGATCAAACTTTTAGCCGACGCAGATTAAAATCGTACTACTAAAACTTTGACAAATGCTTTTGTAATTGGCCATTATTTCAATGTTCGTTACATAATTTCCCTTAGTAATTGGAAGGATAAAAGTTTCAATATCGCGTGGAATCGTGAATTATTTGAAACATCAAAGAATATTAAAATCTAGACAACGTCAATTACATTAGCAATAATACGACTAACATGTCAGCTTTCAAATTTAGGATTTCCGAAGATAAATAAGATCTTTCGGTACTTCTCTAATAATTTACACTCTGACAGCAGATCGTAAGGATTATAACTTTACGGAATATGTCACCGATCGATTCCGAACACGATACATGATGCAATCGACACACATTGAAATTGTCTACCAACGCTTCATTTGATACAGTCATGTACGTTTTGGAAAACATACATGCACATGTTCGTTTTTAAAAACATCCCACACTAATGGTCCCCCCTCCAACTAATCAAGCAACTATGTCTGGTCTTGGTAATAGTTTTTACTTAGTAAAATGCTCACATTTGAATTCAAATCTAAACTGTCTTTTTTGTAATCATGTGTAATAATTAAATGAATGCACGCATTGATCAATTCATGTGACTGCAGGTTTTATAATCACCTTGTCAGAAATGAGGCGTCGCTTACTACAATTTGACAACGCTTCATTCTACTTTTTTTGACAAGTATTTTATCAACCAATGAAAGTTTTGCCTGCAATTATTTTTTACGTGCTCGTCATTTCGACAAAACCCGAAAGCCCCAGAAGAAAGGATGTTAATACACAGAGTTCAAGTTTTAGAATTGAGTATTAAATTTGGAATTAAAATCATGCCATGTTATGAGTTTAAAGTACAACATTTTCCAACGTTTATCTTACTTAAAATGGATTTTAATGAGAAAATAACTCTACGTACATGTATACCCTCACTTTTCAAATTTTTCACGATACGATTAAACAATGTAACATTATTTGAGCTCTAAAGGTACATTTGTATAACTGTCATTTTCGTGTCGAAGAACTGACTACTAGTTCAATAAAAGTATTATAAGTAGATTATCTATTTTACAAGCACAAATTCAGACGTATTAAATATCACTACCGTTCGACAAAATGGCAAAATTATTCAGGATAGGTGTGTTAACTGCCGTCTAATGTTTAAATCGGTTTAATGAGAATGAACCAGTTCATTATGTCAAAAAAAGAATAAAATGAGCTCTTGGGTGAAATGCTTATATCAAACGAAATAGGTTTAGAAATGATACAAACAAACAGTGGTACCATTCTACTCTATAAATAGGTTTAGAAATGATACAAACAAACAGTGGTACCATTCTACTCTATAAATAGGTTTAGAAATGATACAAACAAACAGTGGTACCATTCTACTCTATAAATAGGTTTAGAAATGATACAAACAAACAGTGGTACCATTCTACTCTATAAATAGGTTTAGAAATGATACAAACAAACAGTGGTACCATTCTACTCTATAAATGTGGCCTGAACATAAGAGATGATATCCTTCTCAAAAGGCACACAGACATGATAAAGGAAGCAGCCGTCTTTTAAAGCATTCGAAACAGATAGAGGTAACACGCGTCTTTTAAAAGCAACCAAAACAGATAGAGGTTACGCCGTCTTTAAAAACATACACAACAGATATAAAGCAACAAAAACCGATAGAAGAAACATCCGTCTTTAAAAGCTTCAACATCAGATAGAGGTACCACGCATTAAACACCGATAGAGGAAACACATGTCTTTAAAAGACTCAAAACAAACAAATGTTGTGTCTGGCTTTTAAAATCCCCTACAACTAACGAAGTGCCGTCTACCTTTGACTGAAAAGCGCCAACAACAGAAGCACACCCCGTTACAAAAAACCATAACAAACAGAAGTGCATTCTCCATAAAGATAGAAAACATCTCTGGATATACCTCCACCGGTAACGTGTTTACCTTCTATAGATAAAAACCTAGGATGATTAATACTTGAATATTTTATGAGCTATACGAGTAAAAGGGGCACAAATAGAATAGCTAAATCAGCTTTAGAAACACTTTGCCGTGAGTAGTAAAAACCTTAGTTCCCTAAACTATCAAGTTGAACTGGGAATTTGATTAAGGAATCAATGCCGAAAACACTTACTTTTTCGTTCTTATGATACCTTTGTGAACTGTACAACAACAGCACTAAGTACAGACTCCATTTCGTTCCTTACAATATTTTGTAATATGTATTAACAATTGGGTTACTAGTACTAGTATCCGCTTTATTTGTTTTTCTCATAAAATTGTTAATTTTAGTATCTGCTTCGAATTGTACCTATCTCAATGCTAAACTAATGAGTGTTTGTTCTAATTGTTTTTGTCCATAATGACACAAAGACATATAAAAACGTCGTTTGTTTGAGCTTCATTAAAAATGTATGTCTGATTTTAACGTGATTGTAAATTGGAATTACAAATTGTTTTTGTTCACAAAACAATTAATTAAGGTTATCTCTTTTCCTGATATTGAACTGATAACCGACTTTGTTGACATTATAGAGAAAATAATTGTTCTTATTTCAAATGAAAATAGAAGTTTGTTTTTTTTAATGACGAAATTCATTGAGACAAGACAGGGTTCCAATCATATGTCCCCCTCAAATGCTTTGATCTTCCACAAAATGAGAGATTCCATGCAACTCCCGGACCACCTACCCTCTGGAACTGCCACTAGACAGTAACCCAACAATATAAAAACAGTCACAATGCATGGTAAATTAAACTGTAACGAAATGAGTCGCACATTAAAATAGAGAAGGAATATAACAAAGGGATATTCAAACTCATTAGTCGAAAACTACCTGACAACGCCATATCATGGCAAAGAACCAAAAACTACCTAACACACATAAATGGCAAAATACGGAAAACAATTTGACAACGCCATATCATGGCAAAGAACCAAAAACAACCTAACACACATACATGGCAAAATACGGAAAACAACTTTACAACGCCATATCATGGCAAAGAACCAAAAACTACCTGACAACGCCATATCATGGCAAAATACGGAAAACAACCTAACACACAATATCATGGCAAAATACGGAAAACAACTTTACAACGCCATATCATGGCAAAGAACCAAAAACAACCTAACACACAATATCATGGCAAAATACAGAAAACAACTTGACAACGCCATATCATGGCAAAGAACCAAAAACAACCTAACACACAATATCATTGCAAAATACAGAAAACAACTTGACAACGCCATATCATGGCAAAGAACCAAAAATAACCTAACACACAATATCATGGCAAAATACGGAAAACATCTTGACAACGCCATATCATGGCAAAGAACTAAAAACAACCTAACACACAATATCATGGCAAAATACGGAAAATAACTTGACAACGCCATATCATGGTAAAGAACCAAAAACAACCTAACACACAATAGAATGGCAAAGAACGGAAAACAACTTGACAACGCCATATCATGGCAAAGAACCAAAAACAACCTAACACACAATATCATGGCAAAGAACGGAAAACAACTTGACAACGCCATATCATGGCAAAGAACCAAAAACAACCTAACACACAATATCATGGCAAAATACGAAAAACAACTTGACAACGCCATATCATGGCAAAGAACCAAAAACAACCTAACACACAATATCATGGCAAAATACGGAAAACAACTTGACAACGCCATATCATGGCAAAGAACAAAAAACAACCTAACACACAATATCATGGCAAAGAACGGAAAACAACTTGACAACGCCATATCATGGCAAAGAACCAAAAACAACCTACCACACAATATCATGGCAAAGAAAGGAAAACAACTTGACAACGCCATATCATGGCAAAGAACCAAAAACAACCTAACACACAATATCATGGCAAAATACGGAAAACAACTTGACAACGTCATATCATGGCAAAGAACCAAAAACAACCTAATACACAATATCATGGCAAAATACGGAAAACAACTTTACAACGCCATATCATGGCAAAGAACTAAAAACAACCTAACACACAATATCATGGCAAAGAACGGAAAATAACTTGACAACGCCATATCATGGCAAAGAACGGAAAACAACTTGACAACGCCATATCATTGCAAAGAACGGAAAACAACTTGACAACGCCATATCATGGCAAAGAACGGAAAACAAATTGACAACGCCATATCATGACAAATAACGGAAAACAACTTGACAACGCCATATCATGGCAAAGAACGGAAAACAACCTAACACACAATATCATGGCAAAGAACGGGAAACAACTTGACAACGCCATATCATGGCAAAGAACGGAAAACAACATAACACACAATATCATGGCAAAGAACGGAAAACAACTTGACAACGCCATATCATGGCAAAGAACGGAAAACAACTTGACACACAATATCCATGGCAAAGAACGGAAAACAACTTGACAACGCCTTATCATGGCAAAGAACGGAAAACAACTTGACAACGCCATATCATGGCAAAGAACGGAAAACAACTTGACAACGCCATATCATGACAAAGAACGGAAAACAACTTGACAACGCCATATCATGGCAAAGAACGGAAAACAACTTGACAACGCCATATCATGACAAAGAACGGAAAACAACTTGACAACGCCATATCATGACAAAGAAAAAAAGACAAAATGACAAAGCAGTATTATGAATAAGAACGTAAAACAACCCGAAAATGCCATGTGTCAATGCAAAGTACGGAAAACGACGACACAATTTCAATGTCACACGTCAGAAAAGCTCTTAGTGAATCAACAACCACAGAAAAACAGAAAAAGTTACTATCACCTTGTGAACAGGTCGCAAAACATGCTATCACGTTTCCTTGATCTTTTCTTTTCAATTGTCTTTTCAAACGCAGATTACGCAATCGTACAAATCAATGAAAAAATTGATGATCGTATTCTATTAACAAAAAATCCTGAATGGACAAATAACGTACAAATTTAATAGGACAATGACATAAAGTGCAAAGCTCTTAACTTTAGACGATAAAGCAAATTTAAATCGGATTTTTTTTTATCAATTTGAGACGTCTACAATAAATCAACTTTTTGTCAACACGCAGCAAAACTAAACAAATGTCATTAAATGTGACAGTAAAACATGACACTAAAATGAAACTAATTAAGTTATCAGAGGAAGCCAATAGAGTGGACCATCTTAAATGCGTTTTAGTCTGAAATGATGTATTAAAAGCCATATAAGATTCCAATGATACCGAATGAACCAATTTGTTCCTTGATGCTAATGATTTAATTATCAGAGTTTAAACCGAACATTTGAGAAGCAGTATGAATATTACCATTATAATTTTATTATTGAATTTCCATTAAAACGCAACATAAGTAAATTGTACTATTAGTGCAACGCCTTAGGAAGTCAAGCACGACAGCTCCTTTTCTATTGTTCTAACCGGATCACCTTAGGCAGCAACCATTTGATTTTTCGGGGGGGGGGGGGGGGGGAAAGAGGGGGCTATGGATTTTTTTTTCTTGACAAACTTTTTTTTTCGCGTTCGGCGAAAAAAAATCTATTTTTTTGCGACAAGTCGAAAACAATTTCAATTTTTTTCCTCCAAAAACTGGAAACAAACTTTTTTTCCAAAAAAATCCATAACCTCCCCCCAGAAAATCAAATGGTTGCTGCCTAAGTTCACTATGAATTGTTTTTACGGACATCGTGTTTATCTGTGTTTCAATTTTTCCGAAGAATATTTACCCAGGTTGTCACTTCTGCTTTGATGAATTGCATTTTAAATGATGAGGTTCAATGAAGTTTTAGAAAGTTGAGATCTCGTTTTAAACGAGAAATGACATTACTAATTTAGCTAGCCCGAATCATGTTCAACTCTTTGGTTTTTAAAAAAAATAATAAATTTCTTTTTTTCGTGATAACAAATTAATAAAAACAAAGAAATTCATTGTTTTTGCTGAAAATCACAAGAACGAACAATTAATAATTGATGAACTCTTTCCGTGACTTCGGAATATCTCTGTCACTATTAAACCACCAGAGAATTTTAGACGACTCTAAGCGAACATAATTTCTGTAATTGTAGTTATAATTAATCCTACTGCGTGCGTTAAGGCTAGATGACAACAAATACCAGTTTACTAACATTATGCAATCATTTCGTAGAAATTATTCAATTTAGATGATTATTTTGCTTTTTCTGTTTTATTTCAATTATAGTTTACGGTTATTCCATGCATAGAAATCATATCATTATTTATTTAGATTTTAAATTCGTTCACAGATGTACTTTGGGTTTCTACAGCTCGGTATTTATAAAAGTTTAATACTTAGCTGCTTATTTTCTATGACAAAGAAATATAAATCATTAATGAAGCAACAACAAAAGCAGCATGTTTCCATCTGACATGCACAAAATTGACAAGTAGTTATGTTACTAACCCTGTGCTTGTTTTCAATGTGGAGGGCAAAAAAAGATTGACAGTATGTTGTTACCTACCTTGTTCTTGTTTCTTCTGTGGAGGACGGAAAATGCACATTTACCTGATCTGTAGATTGACAACCATGTTATGTTGCCGTGTGCTGCTTTCTACTGTGAAGGGCAGAAATACACAAGTCACCTGATCTGTAGATTGACAAGCTTGTTATGTTACATACCCTGTTCTTGTTTCTTCTGTGGAGGACAGAAAATACACAAGTCACCTGATCTATAGATTGACAACCATGTTATGTTACCGTGTGCTGCTTTCTACTGTGAAGGGCAGAAATACACAAGTCACCTGATCTGTAGATTGACAACCATGTTATGTTACCGTGTGCTGCTTTCTACTGTGAAGGGCAGAAATACACAAGTCACCTGATCTGTAGATTGACAACCATGTTATGTTGCCGTGTGCTGCTTTCTACTGTGAAGGGCAGAAATACACATTTACCTGATCTGTAGATTGACAAGCATGTTATGTTACCGTGTGCTGCTTTCTACTGTGAAGGGCAGAAATACACAAGTCACCTGATCTGTAGATTGACAACCATGTTATGTTACCGTGTGCTGCTTTCTACTGTGAAGGGCAGAAATACACAAGTCACCTGATCTGTAGATTGACAACCATGTTATGTTACCGTGTGCTGCTTTCTACTGTGAAGGGCAGAAATACACAAGTCACCTGATCTGTAGATTGACAACCATGTTATGTTACCGTGTGCTGCTTTCTACTGTGAAGGGCAGAAATACACAAGTCACCTGATCTGTAGATTGACAACCATGTTATGTTACCGTGTGCTGCTTTCTACTGTGAAGGGCAGAAATACACAAGTCACCTGATCTGTAGATTGACAACCATGTTATGTTACCGTGTGCTGCTTTCTACTGTGAAGGGCAGAAATACACAAGTCACCTGATCTGTAGATTGACAACCATGTTATGTTACCGTGTGCTGCTTTCTACTGTGAAGGGCAGAAATACACAAGTCACCTGATCTGTAGATTGACAACCATGTTATGTTACCGTGTGCTGCTTTCTACTGTGAAGGGCAGAAATACACAAGTCACCTGATCTGTAGATTGACAACCATGTTATGTTACCGTGTGCTGCTTTCTACTGTGAAGGGCAGAAATACACAAGTCACCTGATCTGTAGATTGACAAGCTAGTATGTTACCGTGTGCTGCTTTCTACTGTGAAGGGCAGAAATACACAAGTCACCTGATCTGTAGATTGACAAGCTTGTTATGTTACCGTGTGCTGCTTTCTGCTGTGAAGGGCAGAAATACACAAGTCACCTGATCTGTAGATTGACAACCATGTTATGTTACCGTGTGCTGCTTTCTACTGTGAAGGGCAGAAATACACAAGTCACCTGATCTGTAGATTGACAACCATGTTATGTTACCGTGTGCTGCTTTCTACTGTGAAGGGCAGAAATACACAAGTCACCTGATCTGTAGATTGACAACCATGTTATGTTACCGTGTGCTGCTTTCTACTGTGAAGGGCAGAAATACACAAGTCACCTGATCTGTAGATTGACAACCATGTTATGTTACCGTGTGCTGCTTTCTACTGTGAAGGGCAGAAATACACAAGTCACCTGATCTGTAGATTGACAAGCTAGTATGTTACCGTGTGCTGCTTTCTACTGTGAAGGGCAGAAATACACAAGTCACCTGATCTGTAGATTGACAAGCATGACTGTTATGTTGCCGTGTGCTGCTTTCTACTGTGAAGGGCAGAAATACACAAGTCACCTGATCTGTAGATGGACAACCATGTTATGTTACCGTGTGCTGCTTTCTACTGTGAAGGGCAGAAATACACAAGTCACCTGATCTGTAGATTGACAACCATGTTATGTTACCGTGTGCTGCTTTCTACTGTGAAGGGCAGAAATACACAAGTCACCTGATCTGTAGATTGACAACCATGTTATGTTGCCGTGTGCTGCTTTCTACTGTGAAGGGCAGAAATACACAAGTCACCTGATCTGTAGATTGACAACCATGTTATGTTACTTACCCTGTTCTTGTTTCTTCTGTGCAGGACAGAAAAGGCACAATTCACCTGAGCTGTTCAGATAACTTATACAAAGTGTCTTACCTGCTGAACAAATCGATGTTTAGGAAAACATATTCTCCGTTGTCAAAATTTAATTCATGAGCTTTAATCAGTATATCCCTGACAGAATCAGCAGAGGCACACAGCACCACAACTGAAACAAAAAATAGAAACACTTAGTAAAACCGAAACATGGTATGTTAATAAAAACATACATATACCGTTGAAAAACACCACTATTAGATTTAACATCTTGTTAATATTACTTCAGGGGCCGGTTGTAACGTCACCTGGTTAAATGTAACCCTCTGTTTAATATAACCCAGGGTTAAATCATTTAACCTACGAATGAACAACTGGGTCCATCCAGAACGATGAACGTTTCTAATAATAAGTCATACATCTAACAGTTAGGTTTCGATTGACCTTGTTTTTATTTGATAAAAGTGTCAGTGCAAAGGTGTTCATATATACATTGAAGTTTTGTTTATTGAAGCCAGAAGGCCATATACAAATAGTGTGGCTTACTAAAGGTTGTTTTATGGTTTGGGTCAATCTACATCGAAAGAAACAATCAGCAAAATTCTAAAGCCTTTCAATTTCCGTTATATCTTACAGCAGGCGCATGCGTTACTGAAATATCAATAGGACAGTAGGCGTTAAAATCTATTTTATTTGTCTTGCTCATGCTCATGTTTGCAAAACGTCATATCTCAGTCTTTCAATTATCATCAAAGACATTTATTTCACAATTAAGATTTTTCCTTTATTTCAGCTGAACATACTAGTACTTAATTATATATATACTTTCTCGAAACTTAATCTGATTTTCTCTCCCTCCGGAAATAATTTGTCCATCGTTACAAACTCCGTGTTCCGATTAATATCCGTTACAGATGGGAATTCATTAGTAAACCAATTTAACAAACGTTTTGGTTTACAAATAAAAGGAAAAGATAAATCAAGGAAAATGCTTTCCCCTTCTGTAATATACTTGCTCTTTTCTTGCCTGAGATTTGTATGATTTATCTCCTCTTACTATTTCTGTCGTGAAAGAAGATTCAGGAATGGCTTCCAAACTTTGAGTGGACATATAAGTATAGAAAATATTGAATCTAATTTTCAAAACTGTTCCAAGTATAAACTCCATGTAAATAGAAGATCGATGGATGTTCCATACAAGTTAGATGTGGCATCAGTGCCAATCAGACAACTAACTCTCCATCCGGGTCACAATGGATAAAGGTCAACAATTATCTCAAAGCCTGCAACAAGGAACCTTGGATGACACCGAACACCAAGCAAGTTATGTTTGCTCATGTTTGCAAAACGTCATATCTCAGTCATGTTCACGACAAGAACAATTTAATAAAGAGTACAATATATAGGATCTGATATGTACAGCGAGTGAGTTGTCGACCTGAATAAATGAGAAAAGAAACATTGTGCCTTGTAAAGGATTCTTCACATATATTTGCTAGGGTTTTTTTTAACGCGCAGAGTGTGTGGCGTTCTTTTGACACGTGACTGGCTATTTATACATCCCAACAAAGCCAAACGGAAGCCACACTTTAGTAAGGGATAAATTGCATAAAAGGGAGACCCCAAGGGATAAACATATTGATGTACCCTAGTCAACCACGTAAGGACGTTTCTATGATAACACTAGTTTCATAAATAGCGACAGGAGTCCTATTTTTTAATATTATTTTCAAAGACAATGTTATCCTTGACATAATATTAACTAAACTTCGAGGTGACAATCTGCTATGTCCTACTCTCATCAGTGCTTCAAGCAATCTGCGCTGTCACACTCTTTTTAGTGCTTCATCTATTTGATAACATATTCTGTTACTATTTTTTAAATTGTTTATTTTGATTTCAACATAAAATGTAAATTCGTATGAAAGGGGAACATTCAAAACAATGTCACCCGCTGAGTCATTGTTACAGTAGAGTAAAATACTGCCATTTTAGTACAGTATGATATTAAAATATGTCATTGTATGAATTTTAATATTCTTAAATCAATACAACAAATTCATAAAGTTCTGCTTCTGAACAATTCCCAATGTTCATTATACTAAAATGGATGACAAATGATACAAACAATTGCAGATATGTGACCTTTCAAATGTCAGAAAATCATGAATTAAGAATAACAGCTGACGATGAGAAATTACACAGTGGAACGAAATCTTCCTTTTTCAAATGACAAATTAGATATTACGTTACAATCAAACTTTGTCTATTTGACACATCTGAAATTGACTTAATAAATGGCGTAGATAATTAGGCGGCAAGGCTAATTAACTGGCAAAAACATTTCTATATCGGAATCGATACGTGTTTATCACGGCAATGCTTTCGGGGCTTATAAAATGAAAAACCAATATGAGGTCGACTACGAAACTGGTGTGAAAGTGACATCTTATAAAGCTAGGGAAAAAACTCCGATACACTAATAAAAAATGAATTCTATAAAATGCAGCATCGACACAATTGTCATATTCAATTCAGCAAAGTAACAGACAACTGATTGAGGTCGGACAGTGTCTTGAATGTCTAATCCGGATTTATGATAACCGATACATGTTTCGTAATTTTTTTAAAGTTTCGTTTTAGCTGCCACATCTTTTATTTATTTGACTGATTTAAACAATCTGTAATTATAACATGGAGACGTATGAACTGCTTTTTTAAAAAGCAAGTTGTTGACATTTCTTTTATATATTTTGATCGCACTAACAGACAAACTACAAAAGTTCTATTTGAAAATGAATGGTTATGGCGCAACCAGACTTTAACATTGGACTTACTATTACAAAATGAATGGATGTGACACAAACAGACGATTACAAAACGAATTGTTATGTCTATGACACAAACAGACTAAGATACTGTACTATTACAAAATAAATGTGAATAAGCTGAGAGAAATTTTTTTTCTAAAATTATTTTAAATATTCTTTCTCTTGTAAAACATTAAACTTCAAATACAATTGTAAGCGATTAAACTGGTATTGTAAACTACCATGTAACAGTTACACATTCCCATGGAATCACACTACCATTTATGTGCATCCGCTTCCCACTGCTCGTATTTAAATGTCATTTGTCGTATCTGGTTACTGACAAATTAGGTGTAAAGAGAGCGCGATAATCGATCAATTATTTAATAAAAATCAAATATATTTTTTCGACTTTATCCGATTACCCATAATTCCGTGATTGATGATGTTGATTGATCATCCGGTTCTGCTGTGTCGATTCTTTTTAAAGTGCATTTGTTATCCAAAGACGATACATTTGTATCTGATTGTAAAGACGTGGTATTTATTAGACACAGAAAGAAATGTATCGTCATAAAGGTACAGTCTGTGCCAAACTGTTTAAGGGTTTGTCTGACAGAAAAAGAAATTGAACTTTTCTTCTATGTATCTTAAAAGTTTGTTAGAAAGATTTTTTATCTGACATTTTGTCGGTCAGACAGAGTTGGGGATACACTGACTGAGATAGTTCATGGTATTTATTACATGTCGACACAAACAGAAATGTATAGTAACCAAAGGTAAAACATCAAACCTCAAATACAGAAAACAACCATGGTAGTGGTCAATACTTTTCAGTGGTTTTAACTTTTTGCTTTTATTAATGTAGCTTCCAAATTTGATATTCGTCTTTTTTTTTTATATTGAATAACTAAAATGAAAAACGGTCCGTACATATATTTATGTCAATTCGATTTTCGTGTTTGACATATATGTTCATTAATCCATAAAAGTTTATTGTAGAAGTGCAACGCAGTCGTTTACCGGTAAATCTAAAATAATCCAATAAAATGTGTTTAAAGCGATTGCAGTTTTAAATTTGTCTTCTCAGTTAACAAATTGAAATGCAAATGTATCTAATCCCGAAACAGCAACTGAAAAAGAGATATTACTTCTTCCAAATTCGTCTCCAATTTCTAAATAGGAAAGTTTGAACATCAATTTATTTTGACAGTGGGTTTTAACCAAATTTCCTTGTTTACTCGAAACGTTATGTAAAGAATAAACTATGAAATTCTAATCATTTGTAAACAGAGATCCCACGTGACAACCAGGAAGAAAATTGAATAATTGATGCACTGATGAAAGACGATACGAGCAATGTGCAAATTATATTTTCCTTTCCTTTGAATAAACCAAATTAAAACGATTCTTAGTTCTACTTTGCATAAGACTGGATCAGTACTTAATTCAATATTTTGTCAGTATTGCCATGTTTACATACATGTGACAGAGTTGTCAAGCTGCAACTGGAGATTTGGAAAGGAGTAGGTCCGGTAAGGACCGATTTTGGCCTCAAATTTCAGTTTCATCTGACGAAAGATTTTGACCACTTTTTAAACACTTAAGTGTCTATTTCATATGATGCAATTAATTTATGTGAAAGATTTTAACTTATTTAGTCCATTAAAAACGCTCCGATCCAGGCTCAAATATGAGAAATCTACCAAATATGCGAAAAAATGTCACTTTTCAGATGGTTTTTGTATAAAACGAAAGTGGCCGCATCCGTGTTCATCCTCAATATTTATATATGTTATGTATTATCATCAAATACAACTTCCATTTCAATATTTTGGATTAACACGAATGCGGCCACTTGCGTTTTACACGGAAACCGTCTAAAATTTAACTAAAATGCTGGAATTGTGAAGATTTCAGTAATTTAGCATGAATTAAATTAATGGTGCTAGTTCTCAATATATGTGCATTGTATTGTCAAAAAGAGCCCATATTTATGTAACAGAACCTTTCTCCTATCCAATAAATGACTAAAAGTTTACATTTTAACAATTTTGTAAAACTGCTATATTTTAGGACCAAAAAGGGGTCTTACTGGACCTACTCCTTTTCAGCTGGAAATTTGGTCTCATAACTGGATATTTTTTTTAATGAATTCATTAACGAAAAATCATTAGAATTGTGTCTTTACTGAGAATGCAGTCACACTGAGAGACCCATTAAAGCTAAACTATGCACCTGAATATCATTTATGCATCTTATTATTTTTTTAAATGATGTGCTTTTATCCTGAAAATACCATAATAAACTATTATACTAAACTCTAAAATTTTATAAAGCTTCACATGGATGCTTAATAGCAGTACAAACTGCATATTGAAAAAAATCTTTGAGTTTCTAAATCTTATAAACTTGAATCTATAGAAATTACCATAATTATAATTATGATAAGACAATATAATAATTATATACTGAGTAATGTATGTAATCTTGTAAGTATAAATTCTTACTTGTCATAATATATTTCAAAACGCAAACCGATGAAATCAAATGATAGTGTCAACTAAAAACAAACATTAATTTTGGTTACTTAATCTTGATTGGCCGATAAACAACGATAACAGGAAGTTGGAATGAAAGACCGGAAGTCAATAATTCAGCCAACTTTTAATAAATCGACATAGCCAGCGCCGTCACTCTACATACAAATACTTAAATAGCTCCATTTAATTCCTGCAAAATGACTGTTTCCCTTTTGAACCCATCAACAGACCATAACAAGATTAAACAACCGGATATGGTACAGTTTATGTTTGCTATAAAACGGAATGTTATTCCGGTCAAATTGCTCTGCTGATAGAAACGGAAACATAAAAATGAAAGTGTGATTATGGTAATTAATGTATTGGCTGTTTTATCATTTAGTTACTTTTGATCAGATTCGAGTTTCATTCCAAATAAATAGGTAATACAGTTTTTTTCCGTGTTTTGGATTCATAAGAAGGAAATTTTAGCTAAACATGTTAAAAAACTAGACCACCTTAAAACGGCAAATTTAAAAAGGAGACATTTATAGTTTTTCCCCACAAGGATATCATTTGGAAAATAAAAGACATAATGATTATGCAATCTTTTTTTAATATATATTATTATGAATGAAAAGAGTTATGAGGGTTTAATGCTACTAGACAAAAGTAAAAAAACAGCAAAAAAAAACCCAACAAAAATAGATGTCGAAAACTAGCGCTTATTCAATTTTAACTTTTTGTTCTCATCCATAAATTCGAAGTACAGTGAAACCTGTACTAAGAGACCACATAAGGTAGAGAAAATGAGTGGTCTCATTACACAGATGGTCTTTTATTACAGGTTCTATTTGAATGAAATGCATTACTAGGGGATCTATAAATAGTGGTCTCTTAACAGAGGTGATTGCTGAATACAGGTGGTCTCTTGGGTAGGTTTCACGGTATTACATATGACAGCTGCTTATAATCATATCTTTCCATTGAATGTATGTTTATATGAAGTATACAGACACCTGTCAACAACATCTACTACTTAAACTCATATGCATGCTATTGACCCACAAGTAACACAAATAACTATACTTTGTAAAAATATGCGAGACTTATTAATCCGTATTGGGTATTAAACACGATCGTTTTCAGACTGTTTAGAAAGTGATTTAGTTAAGTATTTTTAAAAGCTATATACAAATTTCATCAATATATAATATTTTTTGTAAGTTGAAGTAATAAGCTTTTTATATTCTCATAAAAAATACAGTTTCGAATAAACACAGTCACTGAAATACAGACTCCTGATTTGGTACAAGTATTTGTAGAACGTGGTAGGATTAAACAATTGTATGTGCATTCAACTATCCACCACTCGTTCAGCAGACGTCCACCACTCGTTCAGCAGACGTCCACCACTCGTTCAGCAGAAGTGTTACAACAAACCATAAGAACAAATCTATATAATACTATTCTTCACAAGATTTAACGAGAAAAGTCCAAAGGGAGATAATTGTGGATAGGTATCGATCAATAATTGTTTAGTCCTTAATTAACAATTTGCAGGTGCATCGTAAAACAGTAATTAACTCAATTGGACTTTAAAGCTTCTTACAGATTTACGCCATACTGTTTGACAAATAGGCATTTTGTAAATGCCATATTTTTAATCAAAGTCTACGTTCTTCTTAAAGAAATTGTGTTTAAGTATAATCATCAATCATTCTCACTAACATTTATTTAAAAAAATAATACGGTTAAATGTATAACATGTAAATATAGCCAGTAAATGCTACAAGTAAATTTCTATTAAATACAAATTATGAATTTATGAAGACTTTCAGATTGAAATTTGACTTTATGTTTAAATGTGTGTTTTCGTGTCAAAATGAAAATCTGATAAAGAAAACACCATTCATTTTTCTGATTTAATTTCTTTCAAAAATTGTAATGCAAAAATCTATTTATCAAATATAAGGTTATGTATGTACAGAATATATATGAAACACGCTATACTCTCTTTTAGTTGGTCTACTTTTTATAACATTGCTTTCGCTTGAAGACTAGAAACCAATAATTACATGTAATTGTTCGCTCGATTACCTCTCCTCAGAGGCAGTGAACGCGATGTAGAATTAATTGAACAGACCCCTTGTTTTCACACAAAGCTCTAATTGGATAAAAATGGAAATAAATTCAATAACATAGATCACAAAGCGTTTTGATCAATCAAACCGGAAGTGACAATTTACGACACGTAAAGTACGACATGCTGCAACACAATGTATTTTGCGACATTGCATTTGACATTCATTCCATAAAATATAAATTATACTATCTCCATTCTGATGCAGTAACATAGAAAATTAGCCATAAAGAACATTTATAGAATGATTCAGAAATTAACTATATTCTGGGTTATTTGGTTAAATATTTAAATGAGATATAATTTGGCATTCTAATAACAATTTAAGCATCTCTGAAAAATGTTAACTTAACGCGGCAAGCTCGAACGGTGATCTGACCTAAAAGAGATATGGGATAAATGTAAATGAAAGGCAAAAACACGATACAATCCATAAAAATCATGTCAGATAGCAACACAAAGTCTTCAACAATAGTCTACACATTATATAAATTCCTAAATAATCCCTAGTCTAAACAGAAAGATGATATTATAACTATACAGGAACTATACAGAAACTACGATTTGACAGCGTATTGACCCACTACCCCTTCCTTGCGTTTACATTGTAACCTAACTCGTCACTAAATAACGTGAAAATAAGAAAACATGCGCATTCATTCAACTCTGTAGTAATTCCTCACTTTCAATGTTTATGTTTTTCTTCGGAAAAAAATGATTTTCGTAACACAAAATAAGGGGGTAGCCACGCGTGATATTGTAATTATCCGTAACAAGTAACTTGCTTATCTGTTTTCCATTATTTCCAAATATTTTATCATTAAATAAAAAACAAACACACTTCAAAGAAACAAAGTGAAATACAACGTACGTTGTTTAATTAGCTTAATGTTGTTAATGGTTTTCAGATATACCATATTGATATTATTTTAAGTGTATACATATTGCTGGGGATGTTAGCGAGTACTCTAGAATTAAGTCTTAATTTTTCAAAGAGAAGTTTCTATTTCCTATAATGCAGGTCAACAGTACCATACAATACTGCAATCAGGAATTATATGTATTTAACGTTCAAAATTGATATTCTGCATGGCAAATTTATTCCCGATTCGTATACAAATAACCTTAAATACATTCATATTATATATACTTTGTCTTACATGTGCGTTGTGTATATAAACTGTAAGAAATCTTTTAAAAAAACTCTTTAAGGCAAACTTAATTATTTTTTGTTTTTGTCAAAGCTATCGATGATAATCTCATGAAACCTTATGCACATAAAGTGAAAAAATGCATCAGAGATAATGCGCATGCTCATATATATAATTTCTTGAAATTAGCGATATTTTCAAACCTTGAATAGAAATAAAGAATTTAATTTCTTGTATATTAGTACAGCAGTTACTGTAAACAGTGCACAATTTTCCCAACAGTTAATTTTTACATCGCTTCGCATATAATATATATATATATATATCCAACATTAACATTACTGGATTTTCTTAAAACATATTTATATGGCAGAAAGAATTGTATCTTAATGTCAAAACGGAAAATATAGCAAGACTTTTTTAAATTACTATGGATTAAGATTTAATTTTGCAGTTCAATTTAGAAACGAGATAAACCAATCTGCGCCGTGAAACATAGCTCATCTCATGTACAACAAATTAAAAAATAATGAAATTGTCTTCAAGTCCTCCCAGCTAAAGCCTCAAAAGACTGGTATGATTATTGGTTTGCACTTAAGGGTAAATCTGTTTACACAAATGTCTGGTAGCAGATTAAACAGTTTGCACAATCAAATTAACGCTGATAAGTAGCTACATTATATAAAGTTGACTTCAAAGTCTAATGAGATGCTAAAAAGTCAGGAGACAAACAAATAAAATACTACAGTTCATTTAAAGTGCTAAGTACCAAGTTAATAATCGAGGGGCTTTCATAGAACTCATAATATCGGCCATTTTGTAAAATTTAAAGCACAGTTCCTTTATATAGTCATATAGACAGAAACAAGTGTAACAAGAGGCTGTCACAACGACAGCAAACCGGATTTATTAATATTTATTTGTGTCCTGGCAATATCACAAGAACCATTATTGATGAATGGTGAAAGTGAAAATCGTCAATATCAAATTTGACCTCCATTTTGTCATCCGTATCAACATCTTAAAATTTGAAAAGCTTAGATTGAATGGTTCATGAGTAAATGCAACAACGTGAATGGAAACGCCATTTCACAATCTTTCAAGAACCATAACTCCTGAACGGTAAAAGTCAAAATCATCATTATTGAACTTGACCTCTAATTTGCCATCAGTAACAACATATAAAAATTTCAAAAGCTTTGGTTGAATGATTCATGAGAAAATGCACGGACACGACTGGAAACACCATTTTTCAATTTTTCAAGAACCATAACTCCTGAACGGTAAAAGTCAAAATCGTCATTATTGAACTTGACCTCTATTTTGTCATCAGTAACAACATATTAAAATTTGGGAAGCTTTGGTAAAACAGTTCATGTGTAAATGCATGGACACGACTGGAAACACCATTTTTCAATCTTTCAAGAACCTTAACTCCTGAACGGTAAAAGTCAAAATCGTCATTATTGAACTTGACCTCCATTTTGTCATCAGTAACAACATATTAAAATTTGGGAAGCTTAGGTAGAACAGTTCATGCGTAAATGCACAGACACGACTGGAAACTCCATTTTTCAATCTTTCAAGAACCATAACTCCTGAACGGTAAAAGTCAAAATCGCCATTATTGAACTTGACCTTCATTTAGTTGTCAGTAACAACATATTAAAATGTTAAAAGCTTTGGTTGAACGGTTCATGAGTTAATGCACGGACAACATTTGAGTGACGCCCGCCCGCCCGCCCGCCCGACCGACCGCCCGCCCGCCGTACATCCCCAAATCAATAACCGACATTTTTGTCACAAAAATCCGGTTAAAAATGGCAAAATAAGCTTCGCTGCAAAATCGTAAATTTCATTTTTCTTTAATGGCAAATGCATGCTTTAGTTCATAACAGAACCTAATTAGACAAGATTTACTTTCGCGGTTATAAATATTACTCGAATCTAAACATAAAAGAAAAAAAGTGTAAATTTAACAGTCACGCAAAATGTAAAAGGTTTTATGCTAAAATCTAATGTAGTCTTAATTCTATTCTGAGTATAAATACGTTTAAATACCAATACATCAAGATTGTAAAAAAACAACGCACGAAGAAAATGTCATTTATAAAACATTTTACATTTCCGTTTTCTCGTGACGAATTTGTTACTACCTAATATAATTAAGAGCTGGTGGTAATACAAGTATTTAGGATAAAGGAACTAAGCAGACATTCAAATAATTCCGCGACCATTAGTCGCGTATTTTTTTCCTTTCTTCAAAGTACTTGTATGAAATGCATACGCGTACAAATAGTATAAATATACCATTGAAAATATATTACTTAAGAAATAATAAATGAGAACATTAGTTTCACACAAGTGATAGATACGATAGAATGAAAAAGTTTCTATGTTCCACAAGGTACCTTCCACAATTGTTCAGCAGATGAGACTCCCTGCTGTTTCTGTGCTAATAGCAGACAATCAAAAATTGAATAATAATTCGAATACAAAAATTCAAGTCATCTGAAAAGTTCGGCTATGCAGATGGGATAGGGCATGTGACTATTAAAAATTATTATTGAAAGTCACCACCATTACAAGTATAGATGATTTTCGAAAAAAAAAACGTTTCTGGACCTGCGCAGTCTGTTTTTTGTTGTCGGTTTCTCTTCGAACCGTTCCTTAGATATGTTCGCCATTTCTCTCTCAACTAAACCGTTTATGTACATACAGTCAAGTTTAATATATAAAAAAACTGCTAAACAACACAGCTTTTACTGGACATTTGAACAACATTAAGCACTATTCATAAATCATGATATAATTTCGAAAATTGGAGTTTTATTGGACTTGTAATCAATTGAAACTTCTCCCTCGATTACACATGCTAGGTTAAAGAAGAAAAACAATAACGGATTCATGCGTGGGTGTCCATCTTTGATGGAATAAATTAAATATAATGGCGTTTTTGGTTTGCTTCTTTGCATTAAGTATAATAAATGTATCTATTTAAGCGAACAATGCACGTATCTATGCTGATAGATTTCAATCGAATTTTTTAAGCGGATTACAAAGTAAATACGAGCATCACAACAAAACAAATCCTAAAATAGAACGAACCAACGTAAACAAACTTTGGCAGTTGAATTTCTGTGTCATTTTGTCTCTTGTGGACAGTTGTCTTATTGGCAATCATACCACATCTTCTTATTTTTATAGTTGCCAGATATAGTTGCAGCAGTAGTAAACTATAATGATAACTACTTTATTTACAATCTAAAAAAAATGGAGACACCATGTCACATTTCAATGATCCAATAACACGACGTTTGAATTGAAATAGCTCCTATGATATTGTTCTCCTTTATTCCTGTCCATCACACAGAATCGTCATTCGTTCTTCACTTCATTATTTGAATACATTTTCTAATTAAAGGTCATAAATTTATCAATGGTTAAATCTTGCCAAGTTTAAGCTTCTATCTTTCATTTCCTTTATAATAACTTGAATAATTACAGCGCCCCCTTACGGTCATAGTCCTCCATAGGTTAAAGTGAGTGAAATACAACGACTGGATTATTCGTGTTACCTTAAGTTTATAATTGCATTCTTATACGCTTTTCTGTCTGTGTGTCTTTACGCGAAGGATCGGGCCATTACTTATCAACGATATTGGAGAATATTAATTTTGTGTCAAAAACTGCAATACTTAAAGATAAGAATGATGTTGGACACTGTTTCAAGATGGTATTCATTAACAAAGTAATGGACTAATGAATATTTATAGCAATGTCTATTGTACTGTCCCATGTGAGAATACATAAAAAATGATTACAATGTAAAAATTTCATAAATGAATTATTACATGGTGGTTGTCCAGAAACATGGCAGATATAAATTCCCGCGTTTCTACAATCAACAACTGACGACTCTGATCTCGATCATCAAATCATCAAAACGTTTTGCTTGAAGGCGTTTTATACCTTTCCGTACAAGATATCTTCTGATATAGAACGGATCGATGATGACAATAATGTGTTTTTTCCTCTGTGTTAGGATGATAACACATTCATGATGTGACCAGTGGGAATATAAAACGGAATATGAGAGAATAATGAGTCTCCGTATGTTCCATTAAATAACAAAAATTAGCAAGATTTCTACGGGCTACAAAGCATACATAAAGTGATTCAGTGGCATGTGTTGTGGAAAGATAAAGATGCTACAAGAGAGAAAGAGAGAGAGAGAGAAAGATATGTTTTTGAAAGAGATAAAACAAAAAGCTAAATAAAAAAAATGGGGAGAAAGAGTGAGTTACAGCTAGGGAAAAAAGCGAAAAAGATATAATGGAAACATGAAGGAAAGAGAGTAACAAGATATTGGAAAGAAAGAGAATAAAGCTAAAGATGCTGGAGAGAGAGAGGGGAGGGAATTTGGTCTGATCTGGGTAACTACTAAGTATGTTCTTCTCTTAGGATTGTTTGATTGGAATTCTACAATTTGCTTATGGTTCACTATGACTTTTTCAAGTTTAAAGATTAAACGTGTTTATCTTGACTTTAATCGTTGTCAAGCAGTCACGTGTTCACATAGAATGAAATTCAAAACAGTGTGGCTGTGGCCATTGATTGACACATTAAACTCATCCATTGACTGGGACAATTTACGCGAACGTTTGTCTGTAACGACCACTGTTCACGACGTACCTACGATAGACATTTAAACTGCGGGGTCACCAAAGGTTTCTTAACGCCTTTGATTATAAAATAATACGAAAAATTAATCAGGAATAACCTTTATGTTTTGATTTATATAATTGGTATAAATCAAAACATCGTGTTATTTCTGATTAATTTTTCGAATTACTTTATTAAGGTGTTGAGAACCTTTGGTGACCTAATAGTTTAAGTGTCTTTAAAAAGTACATAGTGAGCAGTGGTCGTTACATACAAACGTTCACCTAAATTGTCCCAGCCAATGGATGAATTTAATGTGTCAATCAATAGCCACAGCCACACTGTTTTGGATTTCATTCTATATCTGATGGTATGTGCATGGATACCAACATATATTTAGTTGTTGTCAAAATCCAGCATGACCCGTCAAAAAGACAACACAGAGATCGAAATACATTTGGGAAAGTTTAAAATTTCCCTCATAAAGTTACCATACAATGTATACATCCTTCAAGATTATTAAAAACGGGATCGAGAATTTTTAATATAAGAGCTGATATATTAATGTTTCTCTCTTTAGATTGACTCCGGATTGATATGTCGTAGATCCTTTTGAATTAGAAATATGAATTAATAACAAGATGCCGCTTATTGTCGTGAAAACAAAAACCAAGGACTAGAACAGATCAGTTTTTAAGACAGTTTCTTATAAGAATTCTCGCGAGTACCAAGGGAAATCTTGTCTGAAGATAAGCATACAAACAGTATAAAAACACAATTGAAGGTCACTGTCTGATTTAAAAGTCAGGGAGGATCAAACTACACATATTCTTTTACTAGAAGTTTTTAATCACAAAACATATTAAAGTACTTAGAATTATTCTCTGTATATAGAATGTTGCTGTATTTTTCCTTCAATGCCAAATTAACAGTAATGTAAGACATTCCCTTATAAATGCAATTAAAACCTATTATTCTAATTTTAACCAGCTTGACTCAAACTCTAAACTTAAAACTATTCTAGATCCCAATAAAGAAATTTTGTCTAGTGTTGTAGACTATATAAAATCTATGGAATTGCGAAAATAAGGTCCACATTGGTCAATCATTATTATATATTAAACTTCACTTGTTTAAAACATTCATCATATATTATGTTTCTTGTCACTTGTGTATACAATATACTATATGTTTGCATTTTAACCCGCCAGGGTTTCATGTTTTGCTATAAAGACTATAATGTCAACATCTGAATACCAATGATTGATCCCTTAAAAGCGAGCAAAACTTTGCTTAACTTCATTTTTCGTATACAGCTTTTTCTCCAAATGCATTAGTCAGTTAGATTTTTTTTTAAACATTTCGACTCTGTGAACTGATAGCTGCCATTTTATCCTAATGAAAACCGGAAAGTACAGAGAGTTATATACAAGTTAAAGTATAAACATATTACATGTAAATGAAAAATTAGTATGTGAAATATATGAGAGAAACCAGATCACATTGAGAAATTATAAAGTATACAAATAGACCCGAAGTTAAGTCACAATAAACAGAACGTCAACAATTTGTTTTGGAACATTTTTAAGGAAGATGGCTTGTCATGTTTTGGAATTTTGGTAAAATTTTCGGAATCCTCTGGTTTTATCCATTTGAATGCATTAACAAATTTTGCTCTGTGACCCCCATTTTTCTTATTATAATTCTTTTACATGTGTAATGATAAGCTGTCTGTTAAAGTCTTTTAAAATTTTAATTACTTTTTAACAGTTTTTGAGGACTTTAACTTGTCAATGATAAAGCTATGAAAAGTCAAGAGAGAAAATTTTCCCGCCAAATTTTCAATGGCTAATATATCGAAAACGAGCACGGTGACCTATATAATTTTTTTGCTCTTTGAAGTCCTTGATTAATCCCCTATCAATATAAACTAGTCTTTCGAAAAGTTAATTACTTTGAAACTGAGAAGCGAACTCCCTTAAAACATATCTTCGTAAACTAACACAATTTTCGACGCTATCTTCCGGTTGTTTCTAATATAACATAAAAGTTCACAAAAGCTTTTAATTAGAATTATTCCTATTTTGAAAATATCGTGCAGTAATTTTGTTGAATTAAAATGCAAAGAAATATCAACCTTAATCTATCTAGGACAACACCCCCACAAAGTGAAAAATGATTTATAAATATTCAAGATAGCCATTTGTAACATTCCTGAAAATAGAATTATTAAAGCTTGCGTTTTTCTATTTGTCTCGTGTCATGATGAATTACTGCATCTGACATAAACCTCATTGTTAAGCAATGATTGCATATAGACAATTTACTGAAATAGCGCGCATCCATAAGAATATAATTGGAACCTTGCTTTTCACATTTCGCCTCCGTGATGTTTTGGCGTTATTGGCTTACATTGAATTTAAAGATACAATTGAAACTATATTATTCGATTTAATATTAACATATTTAGAAGGTCGTGTAATACTGAACGAGTTTCTATTGCTTGCAAAAGTAGTTAGAAATAAATTGGGTTGATACATGCGATAATATGGATGATGTTTTCTGATGCAATTGAAAAAAAAATAATAATTTTGTAGCTTTTCATACTTTTTTGCTGCACGTCAAATTGCAGTGCCATGATTTGTGTTTTGAAGCAACATGAACTTGTACATTAAAACATGTAAATTGGACACCGCTACAAGATCTGTTCTCTTATTGAATAATGAATTATCAATGGTATTCGCAAACTCGTTGTATTGTTAATTATTACAACTACACGACAATGAGACAATGCTGCAACATTCAATCTAAACTGGGTGTCTTCAACTTATTGCTTACATGGTTGACAACAGCAATGCAGAGTTAGCACACCGTTTTAGTGAGTTTCTAATTTCAACTTAACAATGCATAGGAGATGGGTTACACCAATGCATCAGAAACGGAAGTCATTCGGTACTCCTCCGATTAACTGGTTTTATTTGTGATTCAAGTTGCTCAATTTTCGGTTTCATGAGCGGTGAATATGTTAACTGCTGTTTGACCCGTTTTCTCCTTGTCGCGATGTTTCGTTATAATATGCCACTATAAAGTAAACATATATTTTCCATACTCTTATAAGTTTCTTTGTACTTTTGCGTTAAAATATTAAATTTAATTAACCATGTTTTAATTTTCTGAAATATAACGAAGTGCAAGCAGCCATAAATAGTATTACAGATAATTCGTATAAAATAAAATACATTATTACAAGATTAACATTAAACTTAAGCTTACTTTCAACAGCTTAAATCGCATTGATGGTATACAGACTACCCAATAGTGAAATAAAACAAAAGGTTGCAGTAAGAATATAATGCATTTATTGTGCCTTCCTGAGTGCGTCTAAGAAATATTGTTTTTCTTTTTAATCTATGATTATTACTCATAAGATAATTTTTAGAAAGTCATTATTCTTCGAACAAGAATGAAAAGTAAGATCGTTTAATCAAAGATAGTCTGTACTTTAAAAATTTGGACTTGGAAATTCGATCTGTTTTAATCACGTATAAATATATAACGTAAGCCTATTACATATAGTTACGGTACGATATTCAAATTTAAGTTTTTAAGTACAGAAACTGTGAAATTAATCAATGGGTAGTAAAGTACATATATTACAGCTCGTTTAAAAATACCGTAGAAAGTTAGCGTCTGAACAAAGATCAACACTAGTAGGTTATTTTCGGTTAATTTTTATTATTCCAATAATCTGCTACAATGTGTTACTTTTTATGGCGTCAACAAGCATGGTTTTCATTTCTCGTGACTAAAATTCAGATAAAAATAATTGAATTTTGACGAATGAAGAACTGAGGCTTAGAATATGAGATGTGTAAATAAGCCCAATGGTATCAAAATGAAAAAAATCTCAGTATTTCTTTCTGATTTATTTCCATTTGCAATCAATCAAAATATAATATACAACCTATAGCCACAAAATAACATATGCCATAAATAAAGGTGTAATCCCTGGTTCTTGTAAACTTGTGTTTCCAATATATTCTGCAACTCGCTTCAGAAAGTACACGTCTAATTCATAGCCCTATTGCTCTCTGTATTAAATTCCTCAATTTCAAGCAGACACAGCTCTTTTGCCAGTTCAAACAAGGTGACAATCATTGCATGTCAAAGCAACACTTTATGGTGTCTTGTACTGAAAAGATCAACACACCTTTAATGGCATATAAGAAAGAATTGGTTCTCCGAACTTCGGATTTACCAAATCACGAACTTCAGATCTGGCAAACAGGCAAAAAGACCCACTTTTTAAAATGTGGTGCAGTTTTTTTTTAATATTCAAAATTATAAGTCAAAAAGTGTTCTTCAATGATCACCAGTAATTCAGTTTTCAATTGATACCAAAAAACCCTAAATATTCTACATATTTTGAAATTTACACTATTGCGTAGGAACTATTTTGTGTTAAATTAAATGTATGTACTACTTTCGAATTAGGGATGTTACATCTTTACAAGAAGAGAAGAACTCTGCTAAGATGTCCGTTGTAATTGATAAATAGAAGTATCTATATGGGATTATATAGTAAATCCAATCATATTATATTATGTGGCCTAACCCTGCTCTGACACGAGTGAACTCAATTAGTGACCAGACGAAGAAACCAATAAAACACTAAATTGACAAGGGCAGCGAACATTAAGCAAGGACCCGGATCATTAATAAAATTAATTAATACAACTGTACGAATATACTTTATATTATTGCAAATAATTCTAATCCGAGAGGGAAGATGATTAAATATTGTCCTTACATTATATCCCTAAAGATAAAAGCCCTCGGAGAATGTATAACATTAGATATGCCAACTGGCATATGTAAAACTGGCGTTGATGACAGTGTTCTCTCTATAGCGATCGATAAATCTTATTAAGGAAGAGTGTCCCGAATAGCTGTCCAAAGATAAATGCATTATAAGAATTCATTTGGCAAATAATACCTTCATTAAAACTAAGTTCATCTTCAACTTTAGCGTTCATTAACTTCACGTACTGAAGACATTTGCACGTGACAGGAACTAATCGCTTAACAACAGCACAATTATAATAAGTCTTGACAAAAACCTTTTATATTGATGATAGATTTCAACTCAATATGCAATCTGGCTTTTTATAGAAAGAAATCGTCTATCCTTTTTCTTTTTCAATTGTTTGGTATGGAAGTTTTGCTAACGGCTACGTACCATCATATATATCATAGGATAGTTTGAACAATGCAGATAATGGCTTTAGTCAAAAGTACATGTGACAGAAATTTCAAAAGCTCTATTTCAGTAAAGATGATTCAAAGAGAAAATCAAAAGAATTCAAACAAACTTGATAATTTCTGTGTCATTTGGTTTTTAGTGGAAAATTGACTCATTGGCAGTCATACCTCTTCTTTTTTTTTTTTTTTTTTTTTTTTTTTTTATATAAAAGCGACCATCGATAACTATGAAAAAATGTTTTCATAGAGATTGATGCTTTAACTTAATGGGGTAACTGTTCGATATCCGCCGGACACATCTTTATAATCTTAACAATATTTCAACCCATAACCTGTTACGAAGTATAACAGTGTTGAGCAAATTCAACAAAGACTATCAAAGATCTCCTATCAACACCCGGTTTCAACTAGAATAATACTGAAAAGACGCCAATTTGGGAAACAACAAGTATAGTTTACATGTGACTGAGTTAAACATAATCAAATGTTTCTGAGATTTCAACTTATCACTTGTATTGGTGGATGGGACGTATCTAGTAAATAATACAATACCAAATATATACCTTACAAACCATACAACCAATTACTATTGATACGATAATGAACAGCAACACTAAACTCCGATACAAACCAGACAAACGAAAAATCATTACTGTTTAAATAATAATGAAAAGCAAACCTAAACTCTATCTAAAGAAAGAATAAGGCGGAAAGGGTTATGTTGTTATAGAGGTAGATGTCTTGATCATGATAGTATGGTTCAAATATATTTGGATGTGATACTCGTAATTCATTGATAACCAAAACAATATGTAATCGGGAAATAAAGATAAGATCTATTACAAGAATATTCCAAATGACAGATCCGATAAAGATTGATGGAAAAGCCGAAGTAATCCGAATGTTTTAGATATGATATTGACATACGTAATCTGCACGAGACATATTCAATCAAAACTCCGTCCTCTATTGGACGCCATCTTTTTGCATGGCTAGATTCCGTGATAAGCATTTCTTTCTTTGGACTTAAAACATAGAACAATTCGTCTGATACGAAATAATCGTTTTATGCCGTACATTCCGACAAGTTTTTATACAACTGGTATTGATCTTTCAATTGAATATAGATAATTGTTCAAGCTTGGTGACATTTAAGTGATAAAGGTCATATCTATAAAGCCTATTTCAAATCTTCTATACAGCTAGTACAAATGTTGCATTATAAAATAATGGGTCTTGCCATTACTCTTAATCAAACCCTATTTAATGTCCTGGTTCTTTTTTTCTTTAAATCTAAAAATGGATTAATCAAATGTTTATGTTTCCATCAAACTACCATTGTCATCAATTAGACTAAAGCGTCCTTTTACGACTTCACAGTTATTCGGTACGTTTACGACATTTGATCGCAAATGTATGTCATCCTAAGCAACACACCGAATCTAAAAATATCATTAAAAATGTTTTGTCATCTTTTTGATAAATATCCTGGCCTCTTGTTCCGAAGGTAAAAAACCCAAGTTTTTGAAGAACTGTATGCTATTGAAAGATCACGGTTCTTTCGCATAAAAAATACATTAAAAGCAGATCATATGCAATGATATTTTTTTCTTCAGAAAATGAAATTTTATCGAACTATGAAATTGCAATTTTGGTACTTTTATTTGTTTATGGTTTTTCTTACCGAAATAAGTTTTGTTTTAAAACATGTAGACTATAAGTTACTGTCTTCCTTTTTGATTTGCAACAGACGAAAAATGAAAAGTAAAGTAATCGAGAAATTGATATAGCAAATGTTATAATATTAAAAACTTCATTGTTGTTTATTTTATTTTCTTTGGTTACATCTTCTGACATCAGACTCTGACTTCTCTTGGACTGAATTTTAATGTGCGTATTGTTATGCGTTTACTTTTCTACATTGGCTAGAGGTATAGGGGGAGGGTTGAGATCTAACAAACATGTTTAACCCCGCCGCATTTTTGCGCCTGTCCCAAGTCAGGAGCCTCTGGCCTTTGTTAGTCTTGTATTATTTTAATTTTAGTATCTTGTGTACAATTTGGAAATTAGTATGGCGTTCATTATCACTGGATTAGTATATATTTGTTTAGGGGCCAGCTGAAGGACGTCTCTGGGTGTGTGAATTTCTCGCTATATTGAAGACCTGTTGGTGACCTTCTGCTGTTGTTTTTTTTTCTATGGTCGGGTTGTTGTCTCTTTGGCACATTTCCCATTTTCATTCTCAATTTTATTCAATCTTGTCATTTACAGCTAAATAATGTAACCTGAAACATTTGAATAAGTTTTGTTTTACGAAATTTAGGAAGGGCGGTGTTAATCTTTGATATTCCAATTAGTTCGAATATTTTTATATTACCGACTTTCGACTCCTAAGTAAATATCTTTTCGACAGGTTAACGACTGTGTGGTAGGACACACTGGTACTCGGTCAATTGAGAGCAACTAAAAGTAGCAATAACAAGTCATCATTCTTATTTTAATCGACATTTTGTAAGACAACTTCAAATTGCTGGTCAATATGTTGGCCCTAAAGATCAACATCTCCTTTTATATATTTACAAAACCCCGAACTTCTACATGGCGAATACCTAAAGTAAACGAACTCTTTTCGTAACGGATCAAATAATCAATGCATGGTGGCGTTTATAAAAATGACCACATAGTGGAACATTAAAGCTTTCATATGACAGTGATTAAATCCGGGATCATTCCGTCGTTATCACTTCCCGCATAGATCAATCCGTGTCAAGTGCATACCAACCAATATCTCAAAGATTTATCGGAAGATCACTTCACTCAACTTTCATTTCAAGAGCAATAATGGCAAATTCATCACAATATATCCGAATTTTTAATACAACTCAAAGCTATTAGCTCCAGGGTTTTAATATAATGCTATTAGATCTAAACCCAATTTTGTTTATAGTTTTCACTTGTAGAAATGTTTACTATTCTTATCCTATAAACATCTGTGGCGTTATAGCGGTGCAGCAGGCGACAATTGTGTTCTTCAACCAATGAGATCAAAGAGATTGTGTTTACAGCAGACGACAATAGTGTTGTCAACCAATGGGATCAAAGGGATTGTTGAGATACAATATATGAACAGCTATACAGTTGATCCATTCGTGTAATATTACATTGAAGGAACACATTAGTTGAAACGGTCGAAAGTTGAATGTGGTACAATTCGATTAACAACTCATACAAACGCAACTGCACTTAAGTTTACTCATTTGAATTGCACATTTAAACCCTACAGAACTATTAGTTAATAATAACCAACAAACCAAAATCGATATAAATAGAATTCATACAGGCGTGTTATACTATCCTTTTGGGATCTCCATGCACTCTCCCTCTTCACTTTTAAGTATATCCTTGTCGTTCTCATCAATTCATTGAACAAAAAATATACGTTTCATTCTTTTCAAAGGGCTAGTAGCTTATAATAATCAACAACTAAAATCGATACAAATATAATTGATACAGTTGTGTTCAATTAACGTTTGGGATCTCATTTCCCCTCCCCCTTTTAAATGGAACGTTTCCGTTTTCATCAATTCCCCGGAAAAAATCTACGTTTTATTCTTTGTTTAGATAAGTATGTATAATTTGTTTGACATTAAAGTCGTCTGTTAAGAATGCTGTAGAGCTATTTTTATTTACTTGATAAATTGGAATCAAATCAACCAGAAAATTAGCACTTAAACCTGGCAATAAGAACGAAGCATCGTTGGACGCCAATCTATAGATTTCAATAAAAAAGTAGCGGAAAATAAAATGAAAACAAAGCTTTTATGAAAGACGCCAGACGGAATCTGAGTACTTATATTCAAATATACAAATTTACTATATTTAAACGATTTATTAGTTTATAAGTTCAATTGTGAAATAATTATGTAATAAACACTAGAACGCATTTTGCAAAGATTAACAAAAAGTCAATTACCTCACAGCTGCAAGTTTACGAGAGACTTTGAAAACGAAATCAAAACGGAAAATGTAGCCACTTAAATAAACCTATGCGGTTTACTTCGAAGAGATAGCAACTCAATGACACACAAACCAAGGTTAATTCTACATGTTAAGGTACGGTTTCGAATAACCATAGATCATGTAGTATAATCTAGGGAATAACAGACAAGATCCAAAAACAATTGTTTTATATCCTACATCTGTAAAAGTTGAGGATGGGTTTCAAAGAGACCATCAACATAGTATGCTGGTATGACAACTTATGAAGTATTGGAAGTTGCAGTGGCGGATCCAGAACTTTTCCTAAGGGGGGGGGGGGGGGCCCGCTGACTGACCCAAGAGGGGGCCCGCTCCAGTCATGCTTCAATGATTCCCTATATAATCAACCAAATTTTTCCCACGAAAAGGGGGCCCCCCAGGCCCCCCCCCCCCCCCCTGGATCCGCCTATGAGTTGCATAAATAATGTACGATACAGTTTCTGCAGAGCTTATTTTAAATCTATATGAGACATCATCCATACATTGTGTTACTTGGCCATGCTAGTGTCGCCTAGCGAGCTTCTTTTTTTAGTCTCATCTCAAAAAAATTTACAATGACAGGTGTGCTGTATTGAAAACAACAAAGACCTGTATTCTCACAATTCTTTGTTGAGTAAGATGTTCCAATTTGATTCAAATCAATTTTAACTGTACATCATGGCGACAATACAAACTACACAATTCGGGATTTCTTTTGTTTTCAATAAAAGCATAATTTATATAAATAAGCAGAGGAAACACAATGTGCCATAATTATCAATTGTTTCCCTCTGCATAAAATTGAAAGTAAAGTAACAAGAATAAATCTATTGTTGCAGAAGATACTATTTAAAGATTTTCAAATCGGCTCTCTCGGACCATCACTAAATTTTAGTCACTTAAGCTATTTAATGTATGTTCCTCAGGTATCGTTCGCCCCTCTTTTACATCTTATATTGAAATAAATTATAACGATAACACGATAAATTTTATTTCAATATAAGATGTAAAAGAGGGGCGAGAGATACCAGAGGGATATCCTCTGATTTTTTTAATGCAGCATTGATGTCTACAACGTATCGATTTTTTCCAACACTTAAAAACAAAAAAATCCTCCATGTTCCTTGTAGTGTTTGATCATGCAATACAATAACAATGGCAGATTTATACGACTTGTAACGAGGGGGAAATATCGTATTATATCCATACGAAAACGCGTAAAAATCGTTGGCCAATTATCGTAACTCCCCAAAGAACGTGAAATATGTGACCATCGTTAACCGGAAACGATCACATTTGCAATGAATGTATTCACTTCAAAATCTATAAATTATATTTAAACTGATGGTATGATCAGAAAGGGATATATTTAGGATGTACAAATTTGTAAAATATTAAACGATGTGTTATCGTTATAATTTTTCTTTCAATGTAAGATGTAAAAGAGGGGCGAAAGATACCAGAGGGACATACAGTAAATGGCTTAAGTGACTAAACTTTCACTACAAGTCTCATTTGAAACTGTTGAAAAATCATCTTTACGTGTTGACAAAATTATAAATATCCCTAAACATGTGTTCGTTATGTATAAAACGAAAAACAATAAGATAAAGAATTTACATATTTGGTATACAAAAACTTATCAAAGATATAAGAACAGTTAGAGAGGAGTACAGACAACAAACAGTGTTTAAGGCTATAGTATTTTAGTAGATTATATTAGTTATTTTATTAGTTCATAGTTTAACAAATACTGCGTAATGGTTTAAAGGAAACTTAAAAAAATATACTGTAGAAAGAGAAGGAACAATGTGTACGATATATGGGTTGCTACTCAAGAACAATATATGTTTTCGGGAACAATTCATGGTTACATGTAATGTACAACCGAAAATCCGCGAACATTAATTCCCCATGTACTAAAGTATACACTTCTTTGTATATAAAATAATCACCAGATCGACCATTATTAATTAAGGATGTGTGCAAAATTATATGATAAAAAAACCGAGTACCAAAGAGAGCAAAACATCGAAAAGAAAAAAAAACCTAAACAGTGTTATTTATATTAAACTATGATCATTAATTTAACCTAGATGAGTGTTTTGATAACAAGCTGTCTAACTTAAGACGTATATAAATAGGCATAAGTAAACTTATATACTTAATGATCCTGGTAAATCATTCAGACAGGGAACCAGTATAGATATAACAGATCTAATGCACAGATGGGGAATACTTTAAATCTATTCAACAAATGTGTGTGCAGTTTTTAATATTTAAAGAATTGGATAAATTTGAAATATTGAAAGTTTTTTAACAAAAAATAACCAAAAAAAAAAAGGAATTTGATATGTGGGTGTTGACGCGGCGAAGGATAACTTGAATCCGCAGAAGAATCACAATTGTATTTACTTCTGTAACTATTCATTTGAGATTTTCCTGAACAAGAGACAATATGAATACAACCTGCTTGCTGCTGTACATTTATCAACGACCACACGTGTGTTTAGTCATATGTCTTACAGCTTTAATCATTACTAGATTGATAAATGTTTGCTTTACGTCCAGTGGCATATACCATTACTAGACAAATTAAGAACATTGCAATAAACACAATTGCATAGACATATATATCTCTTAGACATTTAAAAAACTATATGCTACATAGATATGATAAACATGTACCGATGTCCAAAAATGTGATTCTAAATAATTGCTCAAGGACAAAATTTACGAAAATATCCATTATAAGATTCTAATTTAAAATGAAAAGTAGACGTTTAAAAAACCATGAACAAATATGTAAATATGACAGCAACCCACATGCTAAAATAAAATAAAATACAAGAAGATCTTACTTCTGGCTGACTTTGATGCTTTTGTAAGTAATTCCTCTATATCGTAGGTAAGTGGATACATTTCATCAAAAGATTCATAAAACGGCTCATATCCGGTTTTATCCTTGAACAGGTGAAATATCGGCTCCATGGTGAAGAAATGGTCCGTTTTTCCCATCTCGACTTTGTGGTTATCGTTGAATAACATACCAATACTCGTCCAGTTGAATGTTCGTGTAAGTGCCCAAACAAAGTCGGCATTTTTTCCGTATGATCCCTGGATTCTAGTTAATGTTTTATATTCTCCCTTTTTATCGTTGAACGCCTTCACTGGCGCACCAGCGCTTATCACCGGCATCAACCATGATGGCGCAAATCTAGCAACAGGCGCCACTGCATAATCACAAACGGGTCCAATGAATACGTTTACCTCCCCTTTAACATAGAGGTCTATAGCCTCTAATGGTCCGATAGTGGCAGAACACTTTGAGTCTCGGAAATTCTTTATTAGAACGTGGTTTGGTAAAAGGTGAGTTCTGTTTACTTCTTCAATAGCTAAATCAATTGCAGGCATAACCTTATCAACACTGAATGGATAGAGGTCATCGGACGGTAATAAAATTCCTAATTTTACAGGTTTAAGTGTTAAAACTATCAAAAACTGAAGATTGAAAACTACGCACATCAAAATATAAACCACCATAATAATTTATAAATATTCTTTGCTTACCAAATAGTATATTGATCAAACGATCTTAGCCTTAGTTATGCATAACTCTAATCCCGCGGTTCAACACATTTTCATCGCTAACCAAATTGTCTTTTAATTAGCTATTTGCACAACAATATTTATAGAATTCCAACAATTATCATATCTACATTACAACCTCTCCACGTTTATGGTTCAGCATATTTGGAAATTGTTAACTGGTGCAGCAACAAGTTCGAACCTTTAATACTAGAGTAGGAAGAACCTAGAGATTACTATGTATTCTTTGTACATTTCAAGTCTGACTTGGATCTCGATTGTTATTTCCGAACGCTGTCCAACGACTCGAGGAAATCAAATGTCAGTTGCATGGCTTGTTAGCTATATAAAGAGATTAAATTATACCTTTATTCACATTTTTCTCGGATGCGTTAGTTTTGAAATAGCGCGTAATTTATTATTTATTATGTCGTTTTCAACAAATTACTTAAATCCATTAAAGGTGGGTTATAAAGCGATAGTTAGTAACTTTGATGGCGGTTGCTGGATACTTTAATGGCAGTTGTTCGTTACTTTAATGCCAGCGTCAGTATACTGAAAGATTACCAAACTGAAATATTAATGGTTTATATTTGGTCCAAATTATCTTTCAAAATGTCTTCAATATTTGAAGAATAAAACCACAATAAGAGATACGTATACAAATACATCTTACTTTAGAATTTCAAGAATGTGTGTTTTTTGCTAACTGATTCGAATCTAGGGTTACATCCCCGTTGAGACCGCATGTTATTCATAAATCAATTAATTGATGCTTTTACATAAATAAGCCCCCTCTGGCTTTTGAAATGATAGGTATCTCTATTAATTAATTCACGAAGAACTGGTATCAAAATTAATTTAAGTTGTATCAATTTCAAAATGTAATAAACTGATGAAGAGGTCCCATCTATCGATCGGGATCAAAAGATCTCTCTGATCCGTAGTTTCATTATATCAAATTAAAGGTAATACAAACACAAGATAAAAGGAAGAAATATTTCAATGAAACAATATTAACGAAAAATAAAGAATATTAAGAAAAATGCATTCTGAATTTAAGTTAATAGAAAATACAAGATAAAAGACTGAAATACTTCAAATAAAGCAATATCAACGAAAAATAAAGAATATTAAGAAATATGGATTCTGATAGTATCAAACATAATTGAATTTTACTTCGCTCAAAAGTGTTTTTGAAATGACAGAATTCTAATTTAAGATGACATTTGCTGTTGGAAGATATTCATTTGTCTGAAAGTCTATTTCAAATTGATAATTCAATAAAGAAAATTATTTTAAAGAACACATTTGCCTCTGTTTTGCTTAATATTTTGCATTAAGCATTCTCTATTTGTTTTTAAAACGTAACCGAAATTTTGGTTTTTTTTTTTCACATTCTGAAACCTGCGTCATTCATATACAAATCTAATTTACTTCTTTCTTTCTTTTTTGCCTGTCGTTCTACCCTTATATTTTAACTCGTTTATGATTTATAGTAAAATTGTGTGAACGTACATAAATCAAAAAGATTTACATACATTTGAATAAATCAAATATACAAATGTATACCTAGTGGGGAATTTTTCATTTCATTCTATCAACAAGCAGTGAGGATGATTTAATATTCAAAGTATTACGTATTACTTACATTTTAGCATTGAGAACCCACAGCATTTATTAATAAAGTAATAAAGAGTTTGGTTATTAAATTTAAGACATGGAATCTGAACTAAGTCGATTATCATCTCATGTAAGCATGTAAAGACAAGATACGAATGTTTTATAAGTTTTAAAATTTGATTCGAAATTCATTATTTGACTTCTATTTATAATCATACTCTACAATTTGTTTAATAATAAATACTGTTTAATAAGCAAACTCACAAAAATACTGAAAAACGACGAAAATTCTAAATGGAAAGTCCCTAATCAAATGACAAAATCAAAAGCTCAAACACATCAAACAAAAGGAAAACAACTGTCATATTCCTGACTTGACATAAACTAAGCATACAATGAGTTTCACATAATTTTAATGCTACTAAAAATCTTAGATAAATGCCCCTCCCCCTTTTTTCCAAACAGTTATAAAAACTATTGGTTTACTAACCTCGTTAAGTTGATTTCCTTAAATTAACCATGAAACATGTACACAACATAAATCCATTAGCCTTGTTCAAACCATATTGAATCATTTCACTCTATTCAACATATCCATGTGTTTTTACATTTCAATGCAGCAAGATTACAATTTCAGTATTCGTGTATTCTACTATTTCTGAAATTCCTTTTTGTTCCAAGTCCACGTATAGATGTATTTAAGTATCGCTGTGTAATAAAATTATGTCCATCTAACTACCTCAGTGAATAAACATATGCACAACTACAATTTTTAAGCCTAACTCATTTTGTAAGCTATACTGTTCACACTTTTACGATGAAGGGGGGGGGGGGAGATGGCACATTGCTCTTTAATTTTGACACAGGGGACTATTTAGATGGATTTTGTTGTAGGCTTTTAATGTCACCCAGTGATAACTATCGACAGGAAAATGGCAATTCAAGTCCATTAACATCGGAGTCGAACACACCTTGCAATGAGCGTGGTTCAAATTCACTGTATCAGGGAATTTCTTTTAGAGTTTCTACTCACTATATCAGGGAATTTCTTTTAGAGTTTCTACTTACTATATCAGGGAATTTCTTTTAGAGTTTCTACCCACTATATGTCCTTTTAAAAGGTAGAGGATTAGACATGACACATCGACCTCGATGACAGTTTCTTCTCAAACTAGTATTGGTGTCTATTTTTAAATTTCTTCAATAAGTGAAATATAAGATATCAATAGTCCGTACGGAATATACACAAAGATACAATTAGATATGTATATGAATTTACTTTCGGAACATGCAAACTGGTAGACAACACAGATTGTAAATTTCAACATGAAAAACTAAAAACACTAACATCGAATTTTAAAGTGAAAAAGGGAATTGTTTGTTTTCACTTAGAAGTGTAGTTCCAAGATAAGAAAACACTAGCGTTTATATCACATAAAAAAATAAAAGCAAATTTACATGTTTTCAGAGGTTGTATATAGAAAATCAATATTTGAAAGTAACTTTAGCTAAAATACATGTAATTTGTGAGTAAAATACTTCATTATATAACTCTTCCCCTCTGTAACTAATCACATGGGATACCAACACCTTCGACATACAATCATATTCAATATTGAAGATTCATTCATAATCGACTTTTCCAATTGTGCAGTGGATTTGCATAATGTTACAGTCAAATGTTTTGATTGTGTATATTTCAGAGACAACATGGAAGTGTGATATTTTCACATATTTTCAACTTTTTCTTCACCGCAATTAAAAATGAATACATTAATATGAAGCATATATATTTATAAAGAGAGACTTCAAACAATCAACAGAACCCAGACGTGAACCTGGATATAATAAAGTGGTGATTTTGCACTTTCCATCAGAGTATAGTTTAATGGATAGACACACTCAATTTAAAATCATATGATATTATTAAAATGACTGACACATTTTCATAAAGAAAACATTTTAATTCACATATTTCATCTTACATTACACGAGAAAAACTAGTCTTTATGATATATAATCATACTGTAAAAAAATAAGTACAAAGTTAAGATTGAATCTTACTGCCATTCCTTTGAAACTGTTTTTTGTAATGAAGATAAATTTACCATGTTAAATAAATCATCGGGTTTATTTGAGATACAGAATCATTTATAAAGTTTCATTGTATTTAAGAGTTAACGAATGTTTCTTGCATTTTTTGAAGGTTTGGAGATGGAGAGAAATGACCCAGAAAGATGTATAATTAGGAAATAGAATAATAGAGAGGTACAATAAAAAGATTAGAGAAACAGCCATTAAAATAAGGTAAACAGGTAAAGGACATATGCTTTTCCTCAAGAAGCACCTACGATCATCTTCTGGTTTTTGTTTCGTGTTTTTTGTATCGTAAAAATTAATAAAATTGAGAATGGAAATGGGGAATGTGTCAAAGAGACAACAACCAAATAAAAAACAACAGCAGAGGGTCACCAACTTAGACTGTTATTTGTCCTTTGGTCCTTTTTACTTTTCGGATGTCATCGACAGTTCGTTTTAAAAATATAAGTTTGATATTTTTGATATTTTCTTTCGCCTTTCTTTCCCAAACAAATTGAATGATACAGATGTCAAGAGCCAATCGAGATCCCCATTTATTGCAGACGTTAGCCACTCAAGGTATCTGGGATGGTCGCTTTCTAAATAATTGTCTACATTTGAAACTTTCATTTCGTGTTCTTTTATGTGAAATACATTTTGTAAATGTCTCAGTTAATCGACATTTGAATAATTAATCTTAGAAAACATTTTGTTCAAATGGTTTTTAAGTCTGTCTCGAAGACAGTTATTGAAAAATGTCCTCCATAAAAAAATGTAGCTTAAAAGAAAGACCAATCATCACGAACAGTACAATGTATTAAGAGTCTCAATTACCCGGATGTTATCGAAAACATTGAAGGAGTGAAATGTTGTTCCATCTATTATTGAAAGTTGAAATGAATATGGTTGAAATTTACAATATTTCATATAAAATACTTTCAAACACATTAGACAATTTAGAAATATCATTATTCTCTTATTGAAGAAATTAGAAAATCTACTATGTTTGTTATAACGTTGACAGAAGAATTGTGACTTAAATGAAAAATGTCTCCATGGAACAGTTTATCTTCGGAGGGCAAACATTCATCTTTAAGGGCTGCATATTTTTTTTTTATCTCAACGGGGACAAACACGTTTTTAAACATTAATAATAAAGTTTTTTAATACATACAATGACAAGATTCCCTTTTCTCATAAAAACAAACTTTCATTCCCTTTCTATAACAAATTATTTTTTCAAGCATTTGGAAATAAAACAATTTATCTAAAAACTAATGTGCCTTGTGGCATCGAAGTATGAGGGAAAAGAAAGTTAAGTGATATGATCTCTTTTATCATTCAAAACAATAAAACATCCGAGTCAAACAACATAAACAAGACTCTTTAAACACAATAAAACATCCGAGTCAAACTACATAAACAAGACTCTTTCAACACAATAAAACATCCGAGTCAAACTACATAAACAAGACTCTTTCAACACAATAAAACATCCGAGTCAAACTACATAAACAAGACTCTTTCAACACAATAAAACATCCGAGTCAAACTACATAAACAAGACTCTTTCAACACAATAAAACATTCGAGTCAAACTACATAAACAAGACTCTTTCAACACAATAAAACATCCGAGTCAAACTACATAAACAAGACTCTTTCAACACAATAAAACATCCGAGTCAAACTACATAAACAAGACTCTTTCAACACAATAAAACATCCGAGTCAAACTACATAAACAAGACTCTTTCAACACAATATAACATCCGAGTCAAACTACATAAACAAGACTCTTTCAACACAATAAAACATTCGAGTCAAACTACATAAACAAGACTCTTTCAACACAATAAAACATCCGAGTCAAACTACATAAACAAGACTCTTTCAACACAATAAAACATTCGAGTCAAACTACATAAACAAGACTCTTTCAACACAATAAAACATCCGAGTCAAACTACATAAACAAGACTCTTTCAACACAATAAAACATCCGAGTCAAACTACATAAACAAGACTCTTTCAACACAATATAACATCCGAGTCAAACTACATAAACAAGACTCTTTCAACACAATAAAACATTCGAGTCAAACTACATAAACAAGACTCTTTCAACACAATAAAACATTCGAGTCAAACTACATAAACAAGACTCTTTCAACACAATAAAACATCCGAGTCAAACTACATAAACAAGACTCTTTCAACACAATAAAACATTCGAGTCAAACTACATAAACAAGACTCTTTCAACACAATAAAACATCCGAGTCAAACTACATAAACAAGACTCTTTCAACACAATAAAACATTCGAGTCAAACTACATAAACAAGACTCTTTCAACACAATAAAACATTCGAGTCAAACTACATAAACAAGACTCTTTCAACACAATAAAACATTCGAGTCAAACTACATAAACAAGACTCTTTCAACACAATAAAACATCCGAGTCAAACTACATAAACAAGACTCTTTCAAAACAATAAAACATCCGAGTCAAACTACATAAACAAGACTCTTTCAACACAATAAAACATCCGAGTCAAACTACATAAACAAGACTCTTTCAACACAATAAAAAATCCGAGTCAAACTACATAAACAAGACTCTTTTAACACAATAAAACATTCGAGTCAAACTACATAAACAAGACTCTTTCAACACAATAAAACATTCGAGCAATGCAGCATAATCAAGACTCTGTACATAACCTAGACACGAAAAGTAAAATTAGAATGAAATTCAAAACAGTGTGGCTGTGGCCATTGATTGACACATTAAATTCATCCATTGACTGGGACAATTTACGTGAACGTTTGTCTGTAACGACCACTGTTCACGACGAACCTACGATAGACATTTAAACTGTGGGGTTACCAAAGGTTTCTTAACGCCTTTAATTGTAAAATAATTCGAAAAAATAATCAGGAATAACCTTTATGTTTTGATTTATATAATTGATATAAATCAAAACATCGTGTTATTTCTGATTAATTTTTCGAATTACTTTATAAAGGTGTTGAGAACCTTTGGTGACCCCATAGTTTAAGTGTCTTTAAAAAGTACATAGTGAGTAGTGGTCGTTACATACAAACGTTCACCTAACTTTTCCCAGTCAATGGATGAATTTAATGTGTCAATCAATGGCCACAGCCACACTGTTTTGAATTTCATTCTAAAATCACAAAAATACCGAACTCCATAGAAAATTAAAAACGGAACTTCCGTGATCAAATGGCAAAATGACACGTGGAGACGAATGGTAAACAACTGTGTTTTCCCTATAAACGGTTACAAGAATTAAACCTAAGGCACATTATCCTACTAAACCTAAGGCAGTACACATTATCCTACTAACAATTAGCAACAAACACTTTAGAAAACAACCAAAGACTAACACCAATGAACTATAAACGTTCCAGATGGCCTGACATGGAGTAGACGAAACATGTAAGGATCAAACCAGTTATGTACCACACTCAAAATCTGGCAATATATAACTATGTGTACCATGAGTTTAGTAGAAATACATTTGAAGCTCTATCGACATACATGTTATAGCTATGTTATTCATTACCTAACATTAGTTTACCGATATTCAAATTTCAAAGTCCATACATTTATAAGATAATGATTGAGACTGTTTGAAGAACAATGTCGCTATTTGTGCACAGTAATTGAATTTTCATTTTGTCTTTTCGGGTAAAATATGTTTCACCCAATTAAAGTATTGCATTAAACGCCAACGTATTTTTTGTGGAAAACTTTCATAAGAAAGGAGTAGTCTGGTTACAAGAGAGAAATTGAAGTATATTAATTCAGAGATGGACCATTATCAGATTGAATTCCTTGAAGCACATTAAAATTAATATTCTGAACATGGTTTTCCACGAAGTTTGTTCAATATTCGTTTTTTTTTGTTTTTTTTTTTATTAAATTTCACTTCTTTTCTATATTCAAAACTTTTCTCTTTTTGTCATTTTTTTTCCCTTCCCAATATACCTTTCATATTTTAGTATCAACATTTTATATTATATTACCCCAACCAATTCAATTTCAGGAAAAAGAACAGGTTACCGATAATAAAAGAAGAAGACCGAGAAACATTAAAAAAAATAAAGAGCACCCAGGTTATTTAAAAGAAAAAGGAATATGAATGACAAAGAACTGGTATTAATATCCTGTAGACAATTTTATTGAAAGGTATTCTAGCAATTAAGAGGATACCCTACCAACTCGGAGGATTAGAATGCAGGATGTTACCTTATCGACTAGTCTATTGCATAAACAGATAAAAAGGTACAGAGTTATAGGGGGAGGGTTGAGATCTCACAAACATGTTTAACCCCGCCGTATTTTTGCGCCTGTCCCAAGTCAGGAGCCTCTGGCCTTTGTTAGTCTTGTATTATTTTAATTTTAGTTTCTTGTGTACAATTTGGAAATAAGTATGGCGTTCATTATCACTGAACTAGTATATATTTGTTTAGGGGCCAGTTGAAGGACGCCTCCGGGTGCGGGAATTTCTCGCTACATTGAAGACCTGTTGGTGACCTTCTGCTGTTGTTTTTTTCTATGGTCGGGTTGTTGTCTCTTTGGCACATTCCCCATTTCCATTCTCAATTTTACAGAGAAGACAGCGAGATATACAGACTTGTTCGTATGTTGAAACCTGCACTCATCCGTCTTTTCTTTATTTATATTCATCATTGGTGAAATTGTACCCGAGAGAAAAGCGGGGCTTCAGACTACATAAGAAACAAATCTTTTTAGAACACTAACAAGCCGCAGATTACTTAATAACTATAAGTAAATCTAATTTGCATTGTCTGTTTTTCTTGACAAATATCATATAGATAGTTCAGACTATTGTTATGTTGTATGTAGTCATAAACGTCTGTCTTCTGTCTGACAATCAGAGAAAGGAGTTCTGAATATTAATTGACCAAGTATAAAAAATAAACGGCTGCGTCGCATGTACAAGTACAGTATATCTTGTGAAATATTAAACGTTTACAATGTTAACAAAGTAACACTATATTATAAATCATTGATATCATAGGATGTGCAAGTGCAATAGGAGAACACCGTCATTTTCAATTGATGATGGAATCGAATTATTACTTAATGTCAACATTATTAAATCATTAAAGCAAATGTGTACATATTCAAGAATTATATATAAAAAAAACTTTTGAGGATTTTAAATATTCCTATCGTGCTATTTCCCTGAATTCAAAAAATATATACATGTTTATCAGATGTGATGTCCATCACTCAGGAATTCATTAATTATTTTTGTCCTTACGAAATAAATACGAATTGGAAGATTTACGAAGCGCATCATAATGTGATTACGAAGTATTCTCTGAATATGGAAACTGAATCTGTTATTAAACAGTGGTCAATAAGAAATTTAACATTTCAACATGCAATCTTATCTATCACTACAAGACGTATATTTTCTAGAGGTGAATATTGAATTCGTCATTTTTGGAATTAGACATCGGATTCATACATAGAGCATAAAGTTCGAACAAAAACATTCAGTTCTCGGATTAAAATTTTTGTTCGATAAGTCTACAATAGCATGTAAAAGAAATAACATTTAGTAATCTTCAATCGTAGTACTCGTTAAAGATTGGCAATATGTGTCTGCATGAATGTAGTAAATTCTGAATCTACAGTGAAGGACTAAATCAACAAAAGTTTATAAAGAATTCTTACCATGTCTTCTTATTTACTTAAATATTCTTATTTTATTTGATAATTTAGTAATTATTGAATAAATTCCTTACATTATTGGAATTTTACACTGTTTACATCATAAAAAATACAGTTACTTAAAATTCAGAAACAAAAATTGATATAATGCAAAATAATTGTATTTATATAGTACGAATAGTTCCGCCTTTGGCTTCGTTGTTTAATATTGCACTTACTAATTTATTTTTCGAACTGACTATTCGGTATACATTTGCATTCTACTTTAAGTTAAGTAGATGCGAATGAAGACCTGTGGGCTATGCGTATTCACATGATTATTACAAATGTGTTTACTTTGCAAATCATCAACCAAAAAAGGGGTGTATAATGATTTCTTATCGACAGAATATATTTTTGCAAAATATATGCAGTCTAAATTTATAATTGGCATTTTACAATCTGACTATGCAACTGTAAGTTGAGTGTTCTTCAGACATTTTACTATCTGATTAAATATCACCACAGCCGAGTGTACTATAAGTCAATAAATCTCATTGCAACCCGGGAGTAAAGGGATATAACTCTTTTATCAGTAAATAAAGGTAACAGTTTTATACCGGTGGTCAAAAGTCTTAATTCGATTGAATAAAAAAACAAATCCGAGTTACAAACCAAAACCGAGGGAAATACATCAACTATAAAAGTAGTAACGCTTTTGAAAAAGGCGGGTTCATTTGTTCTTGTTACTGAGAAGTTTATAAGGAAATTGTTGTCCAGTACCGTAACCTAGGTCTTTATCCATAACACGTTTCTATTGTCGTTATCTGTTTTTCATGTGATGTCATTTCACGCTCAATATAACAACTAAACAACAACGCACAATGCAAACTCGCTAAATGCTACCTTATCCATGAATGGTGACAAGTTCAACCAAACATGTTATCTAAAGTACATTTATACATTTTCAATTATTTTTAAACACATTGCATTAATATAATGAAAATCTTACTTCTGGCGTTCATTGACGCCGTGTAAAGCAGGTCCTCTATATCATAAGTAAGGGGGTACTTCTCATCAAACGCTTTAAAGTAAGGTTCGTATCCAGTCTTCTCCTTGAACATGTGGTAAATCGGCTCCATTGTAAAGAAATTGTCTGTTTTACCCATTTCTACTTTGTGGTTGTCGTTGAATAATAACCCAATAGTTGACCAATTAAACGTTCTTGTAATTTCCCAAAGAAAGTCAGCATTTTTTCCATAAGAACCTTGAATTCTCGTTAATGTCTTATATTCACTCTTATCGTCAAAAGCCTTTACCGGCGCACCAGCGCTTATCACAGGTATTGACCAGTAAGGTGCAAATCTAGCAACTGGTGCCACTGCATAATCACAGACTGGTCCAATGAATACGTTAACCTCCCTTTTAACATAAAGGTCTATAGCCTCCAGTGGCCCGATAGTTTCCGAACAATTAGAGTCTCGGACGTTTTTTATTAGAATATGATTCGGTAAAAGACCGCTCCTATTCACATGTTCAAGAGCTAGATCAATTGCAGGTACAACTTTCACTATACTAAATGGAAACTTACTGTTCGAAGGTAATAATATTCCCAATTTCACAGGTTCAAGTGTGAAAATTATGAAAAAATTGCAGACAATAAGTAAAAGCGTGAAAATATATGTCACCATAATGACTTATAAATATCCTTCAACATTTACAGCGTTGTGTATTGATCAAATTGTCGTAGTATTTATGTGTAACTCGTTCGCAACAATATATCTTCATCGGTTACAAAATTGTCTTTTAATTAGCGCTTTACACAACAGAATTTATAGAATTTTCATATTTAAAATTCATACGTCACAACCAAAGGATATAGAAATGGTCTATTTGTGCGTTTCTTTCTTTATGTGGTTAAATATTCCAATAATTTCATTACAAGTAAAATTTTAATATCTACACATATCATAACATCTGTTTATACATATTTTCCCGGGTGCATTTTATTTTCAAACGTGGTTCGCCGAATCTTAAATGTCGACGTAATATCCACAGATCTATCAATTATACGAATTAAAAGCCGATGAAATACCATTCCGATTCTCTTTTCCCGCTAGCATTAGTATCTTTAGATCGCATGTAATACTATTTATTATGTAGATTTCAACAAAATTAGTGAAGTCAATTAAAAGTGAATATAAAATTGCGGCTGCTTATAACTTTAATGCCTCTGTGGTCAAACGATCCCCTTCCTATTACAATATTCATAACTTAATTGTTTATTCCAAATTATGTATTCAATAAATCCAATGTGGATGGCACATTTCAAGAATCAATGAAGTCCTATTGAGACACTATTCCATATAGGTCTTTCACATTAATGTTTCAAGGGATTCGGAAATTTAAAGAACCAGTGCTCATCTTCGCAATGTAACGCTATAACTGATTCTGATATCAGATTTGTTTCCATATGTGACAAAAGCAATAGAAAAAAATCAGGCCTTTGAATCCTTTAAATAAATAAAATGTGTCAGTTCTTTAAAATGATATACGTGTTTTTTTAATCACTTGTATATATCTTGTTAATTATAGTTCAAGAAAATATAACAAAAACGATTTTTTTTTATTAAATTCTGCAAAGTCTCTTGATCGTTGTTCTAATTCTAAATCATAACGATAATTCCATCAGTTTGGAAACTAAATATGTACTGCTATTTTTAAATACTTAAAAAACTTTAACGAGATTTCTTCTTTAAATTTAGAATTCCATTAGGTATCCTATTTTAAAACACTTTATCTTGTATCGTTTCGCTATTGAATTAACCACTGTATTAATTACAACTGTTTATCGCACGTTTTTTCTTGTATGTTGTTACAAAAGTCTATAAAGTGTACAAATTCACCTGTTGCATGTACACATCGATCAGATATATAAATATATATATATATAGTGAAATTAACATGACGAATGTTCAATAACTAATCCGATTGAAACTGCACACATGTTAAACGTAAAATCTGATGACAGTTTTCAATGCACTGAATAATTTTCCGTAATTAATTCTTAAGAAAATTGTTGAAGATGGATTTCAATTAAATACAGATTCACATTTTATTTTATTTTTTTATGCAGAAAATGTTTCTTTTAATGTTCCCTGCACGCAACATTGCAGATGTTGAAAATATTATCAGCAATACACTATCTTGTTGAATAGTTTTTCATTACGAGATGTGTTATTTGTTTCGCAAATTTAACCTTCATCGTTTATTAATTTTGGAATAATTAGTTAAAACGAAAATGTTTCAAATCTTTAAAATGTTGTTATTAATAAATTAAAAAAAAGAAGGTAGTTTACTAAAGTTTTTAAACTGATAAACTTACTAACCGTAAAATACTTTTCATAATACGGTTAAAACCTAATTAAAAGATCCCATATCATTATTTATCACTACGCGGTCCATTCTGTCAAGCACATATATTTGATTAACGTCCAGTCATACAGTTCCAATGTCGAGTTAATCTATGACGTTTACGATGTTAATATGTCCGATTCATAAAGTTCATCTAATCATCATGTTTCAACCTTCTGTATAAATGTCAACAGGACTAATTTCTGACTGTAGACTCGTAGATATTAGAATTCCCTAATATTATTAAGGTCTCCTTTCCAAAAGTGTCAAGAATTATTCATTGACTGGTTTCTTGCTAACAACTCGTCGATATTAGCATTCCTTAAAATTATTAAGGTCTCCTTTCCAAAAGCGTCAAGAATCACTAATTTCTATTTACAGTACATACTATTCCGATGTCAAGTGGTTAGCACTATCAAGGAATGTGTCAATGATTCTTTAATTGTCAGTATGAGTGACTACTATTAACTGTTTAATTTCCAAGTTAACACTATCAGGAATGTATCGATGAAGAATTGTCAGTAAGAATGACCATAGCTAACTGTTTAATTTCCAAACAAACAATCACCCAGGAATAAGTGTAACACACGTAAACTTTATTAGTCAATAATACAAACTCACACAACTGCAATGTCGTCAATTTCCTGTTATTATTAAACGTAACTCTCCTCGCCAAAGAATAATTTTAAAATATCGACACCTAGAAGTACAATCATATTTTAATATTCATGTTTTTATCCGTAATCACTTTTTCCAATTGAGCAGTGATTCTGAATACAACATCAGCTAAACGTTTTAGTGGTGAATACATTACATCTGACGGTGTTAGATTTTGTTAAATATTTTTCTATTTTTATGATTGATACGATGCATTTGGAACTAATTGTAAATTACACCTTTTAACGCTAATTTACCATGTGAAAATAACTCCATTAGCTGCTGTGTGTCTCTTATGCCCCGTAGACTCGTGTTGTATTCTTTCCCATTAGTAAAGCATAGTCTCTTCGTTCAAGTTGTTAGTGACATAGGGGTATAAGAAGAATAGAATTCACATCCCGAAAGTCGCTAATGGCGTAAAATACAGAAATAAACATTGTATACATGTTCAAATTAGGAGATTTGAAAGGGATTGCAATGAGGCAACTGTTTGCCAAATACAAAACTTATGCAACTTGATGTAAACATGGTTTTAATAGACGATTCACTAAAAAAAAATAAAGGTTTAACCATTACATTAAAAGTAACTATTTGCAAAATGGTGCGCTCTACTTTAAAAAAATTTGCTTTATTGGTACAATTACAAAAAAACTAACGTGCTTGTGATGCAATACTACTATTTTTTATTCCAAACGTGAATAATTATTCCTCACACGGAACACACAGAATTGTTTAACATCAATATAATGGAAATGTTCAGACCTTGTTAATGGAAAAGGTGTCATCAACCATTGATTTAGTGTGTTTTTATTTTGCTCATATTGTCTTTAAGCTTTGGACATTGTTATCATGCGAGAAACACTTCAACGCAAGCTTAAGTAGAAATGTCATCTTGACTTACGGACGATTTTTATCTACTAGTCTCTTCCAAGGAAAGCTACTGTGATCCACTAAAATTTACTTTGGAAATATAGAAGTATCGAATACTAACAACACTGAACTCATTTTATAAGGCATTGTATGTTAAATTCAAAGAGATGGCATGCCCAATATAAAACGAAGATACCTGAGACTATCAATATTGCCCATCGATTATAAGATCAAGGTTACAACCCACCAATGGACGGATTTATATGAAGAAGAAACAACTTAGCTGTTGTGTATATTCTGATCAAATAATGGTAGAACATACGATTATATCTCGTCTTGTTAAGTAAAAAGAATATTTCCGTTTACATCTGTCAACTATTGCAATCCAACTCAGACTGACCAATATTTCTTAATGATTAAGTTAATATATTGAACACAAAAAAATATTTGTTAACTGATGTTCACATCTCATACATCGGTTAAGAAAAAAAAATTAAGATAAAAAAAAATGATTCAGTTTCCATTTGTATTGTAAATGCATGTTCACTTCCTAGACTAGGCACATGGAATTTTCAAGAAAGTATTTCCCACTTTTATTTGTGCAGAAGACAGTAGACATGTAGGAAAATCCATCTATTTAGTATATTCTAATTTGATTATAAAAATATGCATTGATGCTAGATATACTTTTAACTTGTTATTTGCTTATTAGATTATTTTTATCACAAACATTAATCTAGTTGTATAGAAACTTTATCTTTATGATTTGAATTTTGGTAATGTGTCTATATTCATACTTTCAATTATGTATCTTGATTTAATGGAATGAACGCCGATATTAATCAGATTAAAGATGATGTAAATCAGGGGACATTTAAGCTTCTTCTAAAATCTAATTCAACTGTGCAATCCCCAAACCAAAGCTTCATAAAGCATGTTTTGCTAATGCATAATGCAGTTCAATTTGTGAAATTAAAGTATTGACATTTTTAGAATATCTATAAATGTTTAAACTATTTGAAGGTATATGAATATTAAATGAATAGAAACTGGTCATACATCTTTTTGAGGATTTTTTTTAAATAAAATAAATATTAACATATCTGACATCATGGAGTTTCGAACATATAAAATAGCATTCAAATGATTAAAAATCTTCGTATTTAAGTATTTTAAAACCTAACAAACTGTATAAATATAGTACTACAATTTCCAGAACCGGGCGATTTGATATCAAAATAATTAGTTGTACTGGAAATAACTTTTCCCAAAGGTAGAGTGTAGCAATTTCTAATTGTTTTTTATTGTTTAACCGGGAATCAACACTTAATCTAACTCGACAGAACAATCGTCACTCAAGACATTCTTTCATATTTTATTTGAAATGGATCTTATATCTTCGTTGTGTAAATTTTTAGTACGTTGCATAATACCATAATGTAAAACTTAAATGCTTGTATTAATTACAGACAATAGAAACGTGTTTAATGTTAACTTCAGATTTAATGCCAAAACTTACAACACAATTATAGATCGATATAATACTTGCAGTAGTTTTCAAGCTCTAGGAATGTCGGAAACATTGACTCATTAAGACTTGTAGTACCAAATGATATGATCATATTAGTAAGTAAGTTACATTGAGCATGCTTTCAGTAACTGCGATGGTTATTGTATACGGTATTGTGATTACAAACGAGCAATATTTAAAAACCTGATACATTTTGAACCACTAAAAGTAAGAATCAAGTGGATCCGGAACCTCGGTAAATTCTTCAGTAAAGGCTGTGTTAAATGCTGCTTATTTCTAATTTTATTCCTCACATTGTTTTTGCTAATTCTAGAGTATGATATTTCCCGTTAATTAAGATCAAATAAGTAGACTGGACGACGTGTTTCGCCTGTAGTCGTTTGTCATCTTTTTTTCGTTGAAACAAAAATTCTGTACATTATGGTTAATGATATAACGTTCTCACTAATGTGTTTCAAAGATAATAGAATCTTCACTTCCCAAAGGTCGCTTTCGGCCAAAATATAACGTGTTCTATTTTGAACATTGAAAAAGCTCTCTAATTACTAAAGATAGCTGATTAAATAGATCTAATTTTGACTTGCTGATAAATTTCGTTTGAAATCAGAAAACTAAAAATAATTGTATTCAAACTAAAAACCTATAATCTATATTTCATTATTATTTGTATGAAAGAAAACGTATTATATATTGAGATGAACCAATCCAAAACAATGCCAAATTACAACATAGTATAAAACAAAAGTTATATTGCTTTACGATTGAAAATATAAAGGAAGTTTACACTGGACATGCAATGATTAAAAAAAAAAAACTCATGGAAACTGGCCACAATCCTCTCTAATGAAAGAAAGCGTTACTATATTGACTTGAACATTGCCAAAAAAGTCATATAACTGAACGATTGGAAGGGTTGAGGAAGTTTGCACTGGATATGCAATGATTACAATAAACTCCATGAAACCTACCTTAAGAACGTAATCGTTACAATATTGACTTGAACATCTTTATAATGCTTTGTAAAGATTTCTTCAAAATTCGTATGAGGAGAAGCCTTTTGTTGCTCTAACTTTGATGAAACATTTTAGATGTCCAACCAAAGAGCTACATGTATCTCAAATACAAATCAGGAATATATGGGGTGTGATAAAAAAAATAGTACCTGAACGATCAGTCTATTATTGTTTATAGAATTGAGTTATATTCAAGGAATTATACAAGATGTATTTTATACATTTCAACGGACTTTTTAAATGGCATTGACATTAAAACTTAAAGCTTCAAGGCAGATGCCCAGACTGTATCCACTTAAGATACCGGAATTAATTTTTGTCCATTTCCGATTTTAGCGTATTGGTTACATGTTACATTTTATGTATTTTTGTTATGCGATAAAATGTCTTTATTCATCAAATTTAGAATAGTTTTTTAATTGGCCATATCAAGTGCTCTTTGATTTAAAGTTTATCTTTCTCGGACATAATTGGAATATGTATCCAATTCTTACGATAACAAAAACTTCAACTATTTGAAGAAATCAATCAATACACGAAAAATATGCTCACACGTGTATATGTATAGGTTCACAAATGTATGCCTTGTAATGTTGTAGGCCTGCACAGCCTTAGTTGGATGCATATCACTATCATGAGACCACCAAGGCGGTATTGAAATTAGGGAAATTATGAACCTGATAAATTTCATAACATGAACTTTAGGAAAGAGTAAAACCCACATCAAAGGAATGTAAGAATCTTTAGAAAAATTGTTGTTCAACTTCACGCTTTCCCAGTTCATCGTCAGTAGTCTTTAATCGTTATTACCAATATTCAAATATATTAGAAAAGTTGTATAACCACCGAAAATGGTATTTAATAGTCAAAGAAACCCAAGCAGTACTTTTCTTTCTATATTTTCTACAAAATTAAATGTTTATAATTTTTAGTACAAGACAAGTTTGAAAGATACACGCCCCTCTCAGCAGGTCATCATTAAAAACGAAAGAAAGAAACAAATTGATCAATATTCTGTTTTTTATTAAAAGTTGGAAAGTCAAATATGATCATCCGTATTAGTGTATTCTATTGAGTAAACCTTCAGATAACTAGAACGTGCTGTGAATAGAGGATTATAGCAGTTAAATATTTGAGAAAAAATACATACATCCTGGTCATCAATAGAATTAAAGTGTCCTGTGTGAACCTATCTGAGGGTCATTAATGGGGGTGTTCCTTACTTTATTCTCTTCAGCCCCGTTTTAATATTCTTCATTTATTTCTGGTTCAATATTCTTCTAACAGTATATCCCATTTATACACTCTAGCATAGATATGATCATAATGACTACATTGGTGAACAAGGAGGCAACGTATATTAAATGCTTTCTACTCTTTTTCGTTTTGCTATTTTTTCTCTTTTCTGTTAACCCCGCCAAGATCCTACGATAATGTGAGAAGAAAAAAGGTAAAAAAAAAATAAAAATTGAAAATAATAAAAGTCAATTAAACACACACTACATCATAGCAAAATGAAAGGATTTTGTGAAGAATTTCCAAAATGGAGCCTGTTTTACATTATATCTCTAAGCCATATAAAAGATCATTCAATTTTCACAAATAAAAGGACTTAAATCTACCGCTTAGTTGAAAAAGATAAAAATAAAAGAAGCTTTTAAGAGCTTAAGTCGATGAACTGCATCGTTATCAACGGACATTTCATAGTATATGTCATAATTGAAAAGATTAACATTTTTAACTTAAAATGTTAGTCATGTTTGACATTTTTAAAGATCTTATCTTGGTGATCATTTTTCTCTTTAAAGTTTCTATCTATCTTTCATGGTTTTCAAGATAATATGCAAACAAAGCAATGAAAAAAATGAAGAACTATAATAATTTGGATGTAACACGTCTTCGGATTGGATTAATTTTTTTGACTATAAAATCGTATCAGAAACTGCTCAAATAGAAACAAATGAAGGGGAATTTATTCTTTTAAAAGAACTGGTTTATAGAATTTATATACTGTCACATTGTTAAATTACGATGTGTTTTATAATGTTCATGTTTCATGTCTTTGAATTAAAGTCTCATTGATGCACAACCCAAATCTCTTTAATGAATAAATGGACTCGCTCAATTCAGACAGTCAGTAAGACTTGAGACGTCTAAGAATCGATTCTGCACAATTTCTTTCGGGTACCATTTGTAAACTAACTGACAAACATATGCCTGCATTTGTCATAACTATTTGATGTTTTCAGGGAAATCAGATTACATCTGTTATATAAAAGCTCAATTATAAAACTACATGCAAAGACTTCAATTACTACATTACTAACACCTAACCACAGAAACTTAACGGAAACTGCATTAAGGTTTTTTTTTATTTATTGTTTTATATCTAAAACACTACTTCAGATGTGTTTAATGAATTGAGCTCTCTTCGTTGTAGCGATCACGTGATCTCGTGATTTGATGTAGATTGGTAAATAAACTCGTCATAGATACCAGGAATCTTTTTTTTGTATTTACACAAGGCACACGTTTCGTCTACAAAAGACTCGTCAGTGACGCTGACATAAAAAAAAATTAAAACGGCCAAATAAAGTAGGAAGATGAAGAGCATTGAGGACCAAAAATTCCTAAAAGTTTTGCCAAATACAGCAAGATAATTTATTCCTGAAGTAGAAAAGCCTTAGAATTTCAAAAATTCAAAGTTTTGTAAACAGTTAATTCATAATTATGACCATATCAATGATGATTCATGTCAACACAGTGCAGACTACTGGGCTGGTGATAGACTCGTGAAATAAAAACTCCACCAGCAGAGGCAATGATTGTAAGTAAACTCTTAATAGATACCAGGATTGAAATTTTGTATTTACGTCAAATGCGCGTTTCGTCTACAAAAGAGTCATCAGTGAAATTCTCAACACTAAAAGTCCGAAGGTTAAGCAGTAAAAGTTCGAGTATAAGCTTGTTCTATTGTGAGGGGTTAGGGGAGGAGTATTAAGAAAATAATGATGAAAATAAACATTCTGGACATAAAATGAGGTGAGGAAATAAAGACAAAATGCAATTAGTATCTGTAGTAAAAAATGAAAATTCGCAAAATAATCATTACATTGTTTTCGGTACCATTCACCCTAATTATATCAAATTTTTGTCGTTACCTAACTTCTTTTCATCATAATTTTCCAAAACAATCCTGACATTAGTGTGATACAACTTTTGAGAAGAAGTACCTTACATATCTTGGTGGTAGCATTATAATGTCAAAGAGTTGATTGGGACATAGATATAACCCAAGTTAAATAGGATCATACAAGTTAACCTTACAAAACAAAACTATAAATCATTTACTTTGTGTTAGTCACCTTAAAACTTTTCATAATCTCCAATGAATAATAACATTTGTTTGACCGCTTTGCCGTACGTTAATTTGTAACATTCCGAAACCAGGCTATCCAAAACCAAAAGCAATTATGTTTTGATATCAGATATCACACCAGAAAACGAGACCGTGAGAAGTGTTTAATGGGATCGGCATTGTTGTTTGGAAAGTTCATTCACCGATCGAATCCAACACCAACCAGAACATTGGGAATCAGTATCATTTAAGGAACAAATGTAATATTTTTTTTCTTTCTATTAAGAAAAATGTGGTGCATACTGAATAACTCTCGTATTACTAAATTCAATGTTTGCAATTTTCAATTAAATATTATCAAAAAGTTATAAACAACAAAAATACCGAACTCCGAGGTAAATTTAAAACTGAAAGTCTGTTGTAAAAAATATGGCAAAATCAAAAGCTCAAACACATTTAACGTTTGGATAAATAAAAACTGTCAAATTTCTGACTGACTTGGTAGAGGCATATTATATGTAGAAGAGCATATACATAGGACACACAATGTGATAGCCTAATGAAAAAGGACGCCATGCATCCATAAATCACACATCAGAAAATTCGCTGAACACCAAAATTGGATGAACATAATTCCAACTAAAATCAGGTAAACTGTTAAAATTTTGCATTTGAAATTTTGCTACACTAATAACATTTAAAACAACCCTAACATATCAAATAAACAATTGATTTTACAATTATATAATATAACTGCGAGACGATCCTGACAACGATTCACCAGATGGTCATTGTTTTTTCAAACAGCTTGTGCAACATAAGTTAGTATAAATTATGGTTTTTGGATTGTTTACCACACATTATCATGTCATGACTGAAATGTCAAAGTATTTACAATAAAACAACAAAAATGGAGACTGGGACAACCGAAATTAGATCCTTGACCTTGAAAGTGCAGTCTATATGAGTACCAACATACTAAAACTAAATAAAATTCAGACAGATATCAAGTGTACGTGTCAGACAAATAACGCGGAAATCAAAAGCGAAAAAAATAAAACAATCGTGCAACAGCGCTGTTTCACGAACGGAAATTCAATATAATTATATACTATACAAAAATGCGGAAATGAACCATTGTTCAGTTGAATTTTTATACTGTAACCTTAAACTGGAACAAATCCACAGACTGTCAATTATGGTACTGTCAATCATATTTATTTTGACATTGTACTATAAGAGTGCGATAAGACCCTAACACTGCGTCAGCAGATGGTTAGTGTGAACTATATGAGTAAGACACGACCCTTAAACGGCGTCAGCACATGGTTAGTGATGATGCCAAACATCGTGTCATACTGTGAAAAAAAAACAGTTGCTTATACATATAAACCTTAAAAAAACACATCATGGAATGTCTGATCAACACAAATATTGATGGAAGCGTCCGAAAAAAAATAGGATAAAGTTAAACAAAATGTTATTATTAATACAAAACAAAATGTCATGGTCCGTTGACGCTCAGAAAGGTTTTGCATGATGTTCTTGTTTCTAATTTAAATCTGAATAAAAAACATATAAAACACACAGATGTATCTGCTCGATCCGAAAGCAGGACTACTATAATACCCCTATTTCTTCTTTAAGACATGTTGCATGATTGTTAAGTTGTGTTCGGAAAAAGTAATTAGTTTTCACGGTTATTTACTGGTCTGTTTCTAAGATTGAGGCTAAGTGAATAGACAATAAATAATTCAGGAAATAAGATTTGTTTCGATCCATTAAAAATCTAATTATTACAACTTCCGTTTAGTCTCATTGGGATCTTGGACTAATTATTTTCTTCAACTCAAACAGCGATTTACGGAAATCATGAAAAATGGTGTAACCCTAAAGAAAACTTTACGATTACAGCTGGAAAAACTAATTATTTATGGACACACTCATGGTGTTTCTTATTCAATGTTTTAACTGAAAGACTTGGTTCCACTAGGTGTATTACTGGTACTTGACCACTCGTCTAACTATATATAGGTGTATTACTTGACCACTAGTAGGTCAAAATACGTGCAACAAGTACTCTTCTGAAACAAATTTAGTTGTTTTTTTTTTAACTTAAAAGACTTGGTTCTACTAGGATATTACTCTACCACTCGTAAGTACAACAAGTACTTTTCCGAAACAAATGACATAATAGGAAGATACATCTTATATACATACATTAGTATTGAACTAATTAATTACATGCAAACCTATTTTCATTAGGCCTTATAACATTGCATACCATACACGAGATAAAATATAAATTCGCAAGCCTCCCAATTTTAACTCGTACATATAAATTTTAATCAATGGATACCCTCGTATGCTTAAAAATGTATTATAAAAAAAACAAGACCATAAATGAACATGTTTCAATTTTTCTTTCTTTCTTATGTATAAGCTTCCTATCTTAGGAACACTCCTTAACGTTTTATATAAACAGGAAAAATGCAGTGCAGTAAAAAAAATCTGAAAACAAATGCACAATTAAAGCATATTTTGAAATTCAAAAGAACATTGCGTTTTTTACCCAGTCATCAAACCAGAAACATGGATGGTTTCATGCTTACAAGAAGTGGTGCGGCCAGATGATTTTTAACTTTGAGGTTGGATTATGGCATAACTAAATGCATGATACATTGTATGTGCATGGTAAAAACCTGTCTTTGCAGCATTTATGAGTTAATTTTTAAAGATCAGCTGTTTCCCATGTAATTCTCTTGAAAAAAACCATATAATCAACAAAGTAATACTTCAAAAGAACGGCTTCAGTCATCGTCAGATTTTAAAGAAATAAACGTTTGAATGACAAAGAACTAACTAAATTGTAATGATAAAAAACTAACTATGCCGGTTATTTTCTTGCTTTTATTCTTGACCACGTGTGTTCACCTATGTAGGTTTAATACCAAACATAATTTAGTTTTCTAGGATTTTACGACCACTTTCTCTCTAACATTTGCCATCTCTGTAAACTGATAAAAGGACAATTTTCCGTCGCCATATAAAAGCATACCACTGTCTTTCATCATATTGATAATTTAATCTGAAAACAGTTCCGGGAGCTTACATCGAAATTTAATGGCATAGAAATGCAGATAGCAATTAATGGTCGAGAAATGTAGAAAACCTCTGATCTAATGGCGTAAAAAATAATGCATTTTACGTATAACTAAATCGATGTTTACAGAGACATATCGAAGGAATATCTGATCTAATGTCGTAAGCGAGACATTTTTTAACAATAATGCATTTTACGTATAAGCAAATCGAATGAATTTTATCTTTTATTTTGGATTCACGATTTATCAAGATGACATTATGCAAACCGGAAGTTCGGCTTGAAAGCAAGATCAAAATACACTAAAACATAATCTGCAACAAAGCCCATCTTTTTGAGATAAGTAACGTAACCCGTATGTTACTTTATCGCTAATGACAAAATTAACTAATGATAGTGAGGCATCTTCATATAGAGATTATACACGCAGTATTACTATACCATTGAAAGTACATTGCCCGGAAAAGCATGTACATTGATCTCGAAACACGCGAATTGGTTGATACGTATTATAAAGACAACAAAAGACTGATGCTCTTTGAAGTTAGTTTTGCTTATACGATGACTGCACGTACGTGTACACGTGTGTACAAAGGGGGTTGTAAAAACTCCAGGGTTACACTTAAGTGCAATCGAATTTGACTGTTTTGCTCTTAATTGTCCTTTCCAATTTAATGGAAATGCATCAAGTTACACATTTTATGGGAAGTAAAAATTTCTATTTTGATTTTAACAAAAATCAGTAAAATGGCAAACAAGTTATAAGTTCCTCGAGGAAACAGACAGTCCATCGTATGTATGTAAACCTTATTATAAACCTTTTAAGCTATAGGCTGTATTCCGGTTATCATCTTTAAATGTAATTTTCTTCCTACTTTATATTGAATATCTACGTAGAAATAAGTCAAATTGTATTTAAAATGTTGATGGTCTGCTCTGGGTCATATACATCGCTAATAAACAGTTTTCATATTAACAATGTTGTTACAGTGACTGTACCATACTAACTTTTATTTAAGTCGTTCGGGTGTTGTCTTATTGACGTTTCGAACTGTTCCACTAACAGAGAGTTTCTGTTATTCCTAGTAACGTTGTAATGACATGTGTAGAATGTGTTGTCGACGCCATAGCGATTGTTTATATCAAAGCCCACTATGTTTTACTTTCGACATAAAGCAGACGGGTTGAGCTCTTGTCAATAGTAACGCGGGTGATTTAGATTGTAGCAATAGCACCAAAACAATGTTCTTAACCAGAATGGTGGTTTACAGCCAGGTTTTCTATTGAGATAAACAGATACATTAACACAGACAACTCCATGTATGATACTAACGTATGATGCTTAAGCTTTTAAAAGCATGGTAAGAAATTTCACTTCCCTCTTCTCACAGGGACTCACTAAATTCGTTCCATTAAAGTATAATGTGCAAATTATTAAACAGCTAACGGGATTTTGTACATTTAGAGCGACAAAACTGACGCAATAAGTATCACCATTATAAAGAAACTTATCAAGTTGCTGCTCGGTGTCCTGAGCATACGTGTTGAAGACTATACCTTGACCTATAATGGTTTACTTTTACATATTGTCACTTGGATTTAGAGTTGTCTCATTGGCACTCACACCACATCTTCTTATATCTAATCCTGACAAAATTGTAACTTACTGGATGCAATTAGAACATATTCCTATTGATAACACTGATTATCTTTTTTTCTTTAAAACTCTCTTTAATCCGCTCCAGATTAGAATTTTAACGACAAAGTACTCATTAACTGTTCTATTTCAAACCTTTAATCATCACGTGATCACAGATTTTAGTCCTACGTGTACACAAATCCAGCTTTTGCGTGACATTCATATCTTAACCCAAAAATATTAATTAGTATTTTTTATATAAACACTGTAAAGAGGGAAATTAAACAGTCTCATAACAAATAAAGATACATTTTAATTATATTGTAAGAAAGCAAAAAAAAAATAAGTAAACTGGAATTAATTTTTCAACGATAGTGGGTATGATTTCCATCGGGTCCAATAACTAGTAAGATTTTCTCTTTGTTGATGAACGTATTTGTCAGGATTAAAAATCACTAGTTTTACAAACTAAAACTCAATAAATCGCTTAGATTAAAAAGAACAAAACATCTCCCCCTTAATAAAAACAAAACAAAAACAAATACAAAAACAAAACATAAAACATAAAACATCAAACAAGGCAAAAAGGTATCTATTCATTGATCTATTTATTTATTTATGTTGCACTTGTTAATCTAATTATTTCAAAATGAATATTATTTCTTTCCGATGTGTCCCACTACCTTCCTTAATATGCGTTTGAGTTCAAAAACCAACTTATTAGATAACCTGTCTACAAGAAGAAACGTAAAACACAATTGTCTTTAACATGGTAATTATATTGTCGACAGGAACATGCTTAATTGTGTGTAATTAACTTGCGACTTGTTTTAATAACATATCACAGTATCCTACGGAACTGGTAACGTCTCCTCACACGGTGTTGGTATTGATTTAAATTCAATTACAGGTTAAAGACATGAGCAGAAATTGGTCTTTATCAAATAATTGATAATGTTTTTATTGCTCGATTTGTGAAGAACAAAGTACAGTCGTGATAACGTCCTACACAATAATATATATTACATAACAGTGGTCGAAACTACATGTATAACCAATTAACCCTTATCCCACACGTGGTACCATAATGCACTACGGCTTTCCCGACCAGTTACAACTGGCCGACATGTTACAGCTAATAGTGCCGAAAGTGGCGTTTATACCAAATATCAATTAATAAATTTGGCCATTTAGTCGTTAACTTAATTGTTCAAATTCAGGCACAAAATGCAAATCTATGATCATTTTTTTTCAAATTAAGAAAACTTGGTTACACATAAAACAAGTTAAATGTCAACACACTTAAAGCAGAGTCTACAAACTTTTAAACGTAGAACCAGAGAGTAATGCATAAAAAATGATATTACGCATGATTTGATGCGTCCAAAAATGAGATGAACGAACGGCAAAATATCCTTCTCTTTTAGTTTAATAATAAATTGTAAATGGATTTTTAAGAGATGATACCAAAAAACCAGTGCAAAAATTACTTTCATTAGTATAAACCTACCAAATGTTCTTATGTTTCTGGTGTTGTTTGTCTAGCTTAATACGTTAGTTAATGTTCTTTCTCTAGTATTTAGTAACTGATCAACTATCGCTTGTGAGAAATTGGAGTTTGTTTTACTCTTAGCAAATGCCATCTGCTGTTCGACAGACCTCTAGATGTGTGTGGGTCCATGGTTTGCCATTTCAAGGGCGTAAACCCCACATCCTCTTTATATATACATGTAACAGAATTAGAATTCGTCTACCATGAAGTGTAATGATATGTTTTGATATCGGATCAGCGTCTGTCAGACAAATCTGAAAACTCATTTATTTCTGTCAGTATCTGTCACTTTATCCATAGTGAATAAATCAAATATCAATAGTATTAAACCTAGTACATGTCATGGTCATGATAAAACAGAGCTAAGGATTAATTACAATAAGCGGTAAGAGCACGCTTGTGCTCCGTGTTAAAATCAAAGCATTATACCTAGAACATGTTAGGGTCATGTAACTTTAAGCGGTAAGAGCACGCTTGTACTCTGTATCACAAGCAGTGTAAGTGTATCATTGAAAGTTCATTATCCAACTAAATACAACAAAGAATATTGAAATTACGTGATCTAGCGAGAAGATTATACGAATTTTCCATTGCTCCTAATTCATACATATGCAGTTTAAAAAGGTATTCAACTTTCGGACAAACTCGATATAAAATCAAGGAAAATGAAAACCTATTCCATCCAACCGTTATGCAGGGGTGTGGAAATATTTGTTGTGAGCACTTGTCCCCGGACAAGTGAAACCTAAAATTTTACTTGTCCGGAAAAAAATTTACTTGCCCTGATGATCCCAATAAATATTGAAGTATTTCTTGTAAGCATATATATGATTCTTACTTAGCACTTTTGTGCATCACAAACAAATGAAATCTATTTGTTTATATGTGTAAAAAATTAGGAAAGTAGGAAATGGGTTAACATCAATGGGACAGAAACCGAATAGCAAAACAACCAATGAAATAACATGTAAAAGACAATTTAGCAGCAGTTTTTTAATAAAAATTGTAGCCAGTAGGTACATATACTAAATTTGAGGACAGTGATTGAATAAATGTAAACTAAATAATAGATAAACTATTGATTTTGTGGTGTTTCTCTCAACTTACACACTTGTTTTGTTCTTGATTATTTATTATTGTATTGATGGGCAATTAAAGCGTCCCTTCTATTTTCCACTTTGACAACAAATAATGTTTCATCTAAAAATAAAACAAAAACTTTATTTATTTTCCGAATTTCCATAGATACAGGTGCAATCTAATATCCACGATGTCTGAAATTTTCGCTCTGTTTTTTTTTTAAATACTCTGTGTCCTCCATTTGCATATAAGGTTTTCTTCTCGACTCATGACTCTTTTTGTCTTGCTTGCCCACCTTTTTATTAAGTATTTATCAATCTGAATGTCGATACAAAATTTAAAGAAATGCCACTTTTGGTAAATGATGGAGAAAACCTAATCGACGATCCCGGGTCAATGGACAAAGCCAATGCAATGTTACGCGACTCGTGTTCGCATACTTATTTTTATTTATTTTGGTAATCGATCTATTTCCGGTATCTTGTAATATTTATCGTCATGAACATTGATGTTTTTACTTGCTGAACATTGGTTTCTTAAACATAAATTAAACATCTTTATACGTTTTGAAATTAATTTGATGTTTTTGTTGAATTTTAACTTTGTCTTGTATATTGTTTTACTTGTCCAAGGGCAACCAAGACAAACATAATTACTTGTCCGGTTGTTCAAATGTACGAGTCGGGCGAGTCGGGCATAGCATTTCCACACCCCTGCGTTATGGGAAAATGGCAATTTCAAACCCAGGTCATTTCCCGGAACAATAATAGTATAAAAACTGTCTGTTTTTACAAGAGATCTAGACATGTTGAATATCAACTGATCTATAAAGATAAATCTCTTTAAAAATGGATTGTATTCAAGAAGTTTTTTGGGTTTTTTTTATTTTGTCTTTAGTCATTATATAAGTAATGACATAATAAATATTCAAGATTTAAGACCCGCGTTTCGTCTCATTAAGACTCGCCAGTGGCGCTCGAATCAAATTTAACGGAGTCGCTAAACAACCAAATTGAGGAGCATTCAAAACCTTAAAAAATCTTTTCAAATTAAATACTAGTCGTGATTTTATTTTTTATTTTTTTTATTTTCATGTAATGCACGTGCGTGTTTGATCTTTTCAAAATTTAAAGAAGTTTGCCTGAAGATGCATATATCAAATTTCTAAATAGAATCATTAACTTCAAATCTCACTAAACTCTCCAGTCGTAAGTAATGGAACGCCTACAAAAAATCATTTATCTGGAATAATTAATTTATTACAGGCTACTGATCTTCATCAAATGAAAGAAACGTTATCATTTTTATATCTTATTAGTCTTTTTACATGGTTTTACACGTGTGTTCACTTGTAAGAGCATATTACAGCAGAACGTCTCTTGACTACGAAACCCTGTTAGTCTCACACAGATTATAAAGTGTCTTTTAAAGTCCTGCGCTGAAGATGTGTAAAGTCTAGCGCTGGAGATGTAAAGTCTAGCGCTAGAGATGTTAAGTCTAGCGCTGGAGATGTAAAGTCCAGCGCTGAAGATTTAAAGTCTAGCGCTGGAGATGTAAAGTCCAGCGCTGGAGATCTAAAGTCTAGCGCTGGAGATGTAAAGTCAAGCGCTGAAGATGTAAAGTCTAGCGCTAGGGATGTAAAGTCTAGCGCTGGAGATGTGTAAAATCTAGCGCTGGAGATATGCAAAGTCAAGCGCTGGAGATGTAAAGTCAAGCGCTGGAGATGTAAAATCAACCGCTGGAGATGTAAAATCAAGCGCTGAAGATGTAAAGTCAAGCGCTGGAGATGTAAAGTCAAGCGCTGGAGATGTAAAACCGTGTTTTATAGCGCATTGCAAATAAGGATGCAAGAAAGGGATCAACTTATTTTTGTGTATTTTAACATGGGTACAAAAAAATGTAAATTAGGGACCGTTTCTTAACATGGGTAAATCAGAGGCCGTTTCAAAATTAGATAGTTAAGCAGTATATCCATTTCTCTAATACTTGATAGACATACACATTTGTATCAAAGCTTAATCTTATCTCAACCATTATTCAAATCCCTGCAAAATTAGTGCTGTATATATATATAGGTTAACAAAATTTCGTACACAAGAACGACTTGCTTATTTTATTGACCACACACAGCGATGGTATATGAAATATTCTTTTATTGGAAATTTGCATAAAACTGCATGTTTGTTGATCTGTTTCAAATGTATAAAAATTAATTCCATACATAACCCAAATCATGCTGTCTATAATAAAATTTTGAAAGCCTTCAATTCTTGAAAGCGCTATTATTATATTTTAAAAACAACAAATGATTTTTTAACAATAGATATGAATTTTATGAGATTTTGAGATATTAAAATGGCTTTAGCAATACCTTAAACAGGTGTATGGATTAAAATGTGTCTTTCTTTTGTTGTTAAACGATATCAAAAGAATTGATTTCATTGATAATAATGTTTCAGCGATAAACACATAATATTGTATTTTTTACGAACAAAACCAATACGTAATATCGTTATTTTGTTCACTTTGATTTTCTACTTACCAAAGAAGCAATATAATGAAGGGGGAGGGGTAATTAGGTCTATTCCAGTTAGTCTACGTAGCAAAAGAGGAGATTGATATCCGTAGGCATGGATATCCGTAGGCATGTTTAAAGTAGACTATTTTTAAAACGGTTTGTTATACCAGCAAGGTACTCTGTAGAAAATAATATATAGGGTATACTTCAAGTCAACGAAACAGAGCAACCCAGCGAAACAAAACAATATATCGTCGTCTTCTTACCGCTTAGAATAGTAAATAAACTCATCATAGATACATGTACCAGGACTAAATTTTGTATATACGCCAGACGCGCGTTTCGTCTACAAAAGACTCATCAGTGACGCACGAATCCAAAAAAGTTAAAAAGGCCAAAGAAAGTTTTAACTCGTACCTTTTGAACCAGGATATCCAATAAATTTTATAGATAATGTTTGATTTTATGTTTTTGACTCATTCAACCTGTAATCATAAAATATTTGTAAAGTCTGCGGTTTATTCATTGATAGGATCATCCATTAAGTGTTTAAAGTAATATTGTCAAATCTAAGATTTGTAGAAGAATTTATGGCACAACTGTAAGCCGTATTTGAGTGCACCTTGAATAATTTAATTAAGAATAAACGAGCACTGAGATGACTCGTACCATATTCTGGAGGTAAAATGTACATGTACTAAGAAGGCCTGTAGCTAATTCTGGAAGTAACATGAGCAGGTACATTAGCTTAAATAATTACTTGTTTTATGATTTGCCAAATGTCTTGTGGATAAACCAATTATCTCCAAATGATAAAACAAAAAATGACAATAGAACGGAATGTATCGATTCTCTACAAGAAACATAATTTAACAGGTATCTCCGAAGTATACACATACATATTCTGGCACTAGTACCACATAGCAAACACTATGAGTAACATTAACGGTACCAATTTCTCTGCACCAGAAGCAAATTACGACAATTAGTGTCTCGTCAGTGATGCTGAATGAAAAAAAGGACTAGTAAAACACGAGTTCGAAGAGCATTTAGGACCAACAATTCCTTAAAGGTTTGTCAAATATAGCTAATTGGAAGCTGATCTATTCCTGATTTAGAAAAGCCTTAGTATTTCAAAAATTCAAAGTTTTTTAACACTTATTTTATAATTATGACCATATGTAAACACTCTTGTTTTCTATAAACAAACCTTTGATACAGGAATCAAATTAAAGGAGTTAAGTTTCATTTAACCACATATGTGAAAAAGCGGGTGCACTATATTCCAACCAACAAGGAAGGAGATAACAGGTACATATCAATGAGACAGCAACCTAACAATATTAAAAGACCACAATACAGGTGTCTTCACGACATGACAAACTACCAAACTTTAGGAATCTACAAATATTTCAATTTGACAAAAGACAACAGTTGACCATGATACTGACCAGTAACAGTAACATTATTTTTACTCCATCCCCTTCCCCACTGCTACAGACCTTCTAAAATTCAAACTGACCATTATTCCGTGCGTTCATCGTGTATCGTGCGTGTTGCGTGCGTGTATCGTGCGTGTATCGTGCGTGTACCAATCGTGCGTGCATCATTCATCGTTCCGTGTATTTTCCGTGTAACGTGCGTGCATCGTGTATTCTTAATCGTGTATCGTGCGTGTATCGTGCGTGTAACGTGCGCTCATCAATCATTCATTCTTTACCGTGTATCGTGCGTGTATCGTGCGTTCATCAATCATTCATTCTTAACCGTGTATCGTGCGTTCGTCAATCGTGTATAATTGTGTATATCAGATAACGTGCATTTGACAAACGTTATCTCTAATTGTGTAACGTTCATACATTGCGGTTTTTTTTTTTTTATATAATAGTCGGTTATAGAGCTCACCAAAGCTTATATTTTTTCTCACGGTTAAAGTATATATATATGTTCCGACTTTAAATAAAATGTACAGTCATACTTACTTTCTTGTGAACACTTAATTAACTTCATCGTACATAACGTTCATAATTCAATTCAATTCAAATCAAATCTTTATGACTTTTTGTGTAAATATTTTTTCATCTGTGAATATTTCGTGGTTATTCAGTGAATCTTGGCTGGGACTGACACATTTTGATATAATTACATGTTGTACGTAAAAACAATAACATGATACTGACATTTCTACGACAGAAGAGTTAAAATTGGAATTTCTATTCAACTGAGCGAAATATACTGTTGGCCAACTGTTACTTGTTAAAAATATTCTGTCAATTAAAAACAAAAGTGCTTTCGCCAAATTTAGATGTGGATAGCTCCACTAAAAAAATAGAAACTGGAAAGTATGAAAGAAAAGAAGTCCACGAGATGACATGTGTTGTAGCTCTACTATTGAAGATGAATTTCATGTCATTCTAAAATGCCCATTACATGTAGTATTAAGACAAATATTATACATTTTAATGAACATTTTGACCTTTAATTACCAGATAGCAAAAATTTTATATTTTCATTTAATAACGGCAATGTTACTGCTATAGTCGCAAAAAACACCAACAATATTTTATTTAAAAAAACTATACAAATCTTTGGTTGAACTAGCCTAGATTATAATTCTTCGCTTATTTGCTACTTAGATATTTTCAAATATTTAAGTTTTGGTAAATGCCATTATAAATATCATTTTTGTCTTAGTTTTTGATGGTCACATGCACGTCGTAATGTTATTACATTGAGAAAATGCAATATACAAGATTGTCGGGTAAATGTGGATTGCGGATTAAAATGTTAAATGTCAAACTTGATTTAACAAATTAAACTGAGGCGAATTAACACGAATATGTATATTCTCTTCAACAGTGTTTGAATTCTCTGTTCTGAATTTCATTTAAACTAAGCTAATTATGTTTTGTGGAAAATCGAATAAAAATAAACATTATGTGTACTTGAAGGCATTATTTTAATTAAACAAATATAAGATCAGGCAAATATAGCATGTATTCCTTCAGAAGGATTTTAAATTGAGGAACTTTTAAAACTTGAAATTGAATTTACAAGTTTAAGATATAATCTTGGTTTTTTTTTGGTTTTTTTTATGATAAAATAGTTAAATATATGGTATTATCATAACAAGTCTTTATTTGAATGGAATAAACATGGAACACTTTCACGGATTCATTTTTCATTGTGTTCATGGTTGCCTATCAATGACACCGTTTTTAATGTATGTCTAAAAGATTATTATCCGAAAAAAAAAATACCAATAGCACGTTGTTAACTAGGTTGGTCCCCTCCGTAAAACATTCAGTATGCCTTCGGAATATACAAATATTAAGGTATTGTCAAGAATTTCAATGACGGCCGGGAAACAGACTAGTGGTTAACCTTCTATGATTATTAAAGAATGACGGATGTTTTATTTCGGTACGTCTAAACACTGCTAAGAATTCCTTGGTGCACTAAAGCCTTGACTATACAATGCCACTAAGGACTAAAAGGAGTGCTGTTATATGTATTATTTTTATATATATCATTCTAGAGATTGATATTTAATGCTTAAATTTCAAATTTTACAGATAAAAATCATAAATAAACGAGATATTCAACATTATTTAGACACGTGCCGGTTTTTCTTTGATATGCCGAAAATCAATGAACCGATTGACACGTGCCAAATAACATAACAACAGATTAAACAATCACGATCTTTTTATCTTAAGTAATTTAAAACAATTGTATCGAAAAGATTTATGCGTCAAATATTTATAATTATAATTATATGTGTTGTTCTTATTCAAAATGATAAAAAGGACAAATAATTTTGCTGTTTCTTTATTTCTTTCCCAACAAAATTGTTTGCCATAGGAGCACGACTTTGATGTGCGCTAACTTATAAGTAAGAGTTTGGTCAGCTTGTTAAAATGTTAATGTAAGATATACGAAGACAAAAGGAATATATATATTTATAAGTGTTTTGTTTTTTATTTTAATTCCGACAAAGACGCGTTTATATACAAATGGTTTCACTAAAAATATGAGTAAATTCCGAAAATCATCACAAGAAACAACTATGTAAAGTTTCATGAAATGGATAAGCGGTTCTCAAGTTACAGTGCGACATGTGGACGCCCGGCAGATGGACGGACGCCGGACATTTGTATACCATAATACGTCCCGTCAAAATGTTGACGGGCGTATAAAAAAAGCGTAGTGCGCCCGTATGTCAGAAGGAAATCTGATTTGTATGTTTTTTGTCGAGTCTTCGACTTTAGTCTAACAAGCGAGACTTAGCGATCCTACATTCCGTCGGCGTCGGCGTCGGCGGCGTCTACAAATATTCACTCTGTTGTTAAAGTTTTTGAAATTAATAACCGTTTCTTAAACTATCCTGAATATCTAACATAACTTGGAAAGAAGCTTGTTAATGATCATAAGATAGTATCCAGAAGTTTTTAAACATTTATTAGATTCATAAACTGTCCTGGGTTTTTACCAAACTTGGACAGAAGCTTCTTTCCATCAAAAGATAGTATAGTATTTGATTGATTTATTTCCTCATTTTTTGTTGAGCCTGCAATTAACAGAAAGAATAGGCGAGACACTGGGTTCCGCGGAACTCTTACGATTTTTTTTAACAAATTGTCTGTTTAACATATTGTATGAGATCATTTATGAAATAATGACTGTGGTTTGTTTATTACTCACTGTTGAAGGCTATGGTGAAAACTTCTGTGTCATTTTATTTCTTGCGATGAGTTGTCTCATCCCCAATCATACCACATCTTTTTCTTGTTATCAAAACTTTTAACACGTACTTTCAAAAACTTAAAGAACGATTGTACGAATATGTATTGAAATCTCGTAACCAGCATGTTCATTTGAGGACAAGTATCATTTGCGAATCTATAAAACACGTATTCGAAATGGTGATTAACTGGAAACCACTAAGTATACCAAAATTTGTGAAAACGCTACACGAACAAGTCAAGCGGACGACGGACGACGACGAAGTGATACCAATGTACGAACACCAAATTTGTATGCCGGCTCGGAAAAACCGACATTAGATATATTGTTCTGTTGACAAATTTATTATTTACATGAAATATTTACAAAACACACTTAAGAAAATACTTCTTCGTTCTGAAATATTTTTTTCCAGCAACAATTCATTTATTAGTATCCAACTTTACCGATCTTGTCGATTAAACGTTAACACAACAGATAGGAGGATTCCCGTGTAATCAGTTATGTAATTTGACACATGTAAAACGGTTCATTGATTTTCGGCATATCAAAGAAAAACAGGCACGTGTCTTAATAATATCGAATATCTTGTTTATTTATTATTATTTTTCAATAAAATTTTAAAATTATGCATTAAATATCCCATAATATGAAAAGAATTTACATGTAACAACATCCCATCTAGTACTTAGTGTCATGTTATACGTTCTTAGTGCACTAAGGACTCCTTATCAGTGTTTAGACCCTCCCGCGTTTTTTTTTTTTTTTACCATGGGGTGTTTTTTATTCTGTTACTGGGGAAATTTTCTATTCTTTGTGAATCCATATGACAAAGACTCTGTTAAGGATAAATTTTGTCTCGTAGAACAATCGGTAGTTTTTTTCCATTTTTTGTTCATTTTTATCGGATATAAAAGATTGAAAAATACAAACAATTAATTGAAGTTTCGTATGCATCTATCAAGACCAAGCAATTTTTGATTAATATAAAGGGTTGCCTTGGTTTTATAGCTCAAAACGGTATCATTCATTTTGCTTTACATCGGATTGAATAATGAAATAATAGCTCAGCACACTTCGGCGCAGACCAGCACACTTTGGCGCAATGGTGTGCGATGGTTTATATAACGCGGGATACCTCAATTAAAGTCTACATATGTGTAATTATTATGAGCAGTATTTTCGTTTCAATGTCAGTATATAAAGCATTTACTATAGTGTTATTGTCTATGGATGTTATAGTTCAAGTTGTTGCGTACTAATTGAGAGATCGTCCTATTTGATGTTTTGCATGTGGAAATCATTCTTGCTTCTACATGTTTCCTTACTTAATTTGTTCTTCTAATGAGATCCTCATTTACCATTATTTAATCATTAGAATAGTGTGTGGACCCGTATGTATTTAGGAAATGATACTCAATCGTACGTAAAAACAAATCTTTCGTATATTTCCCGTTTCACAGTCCTACATGTATATTGAATTTTAATCACAACTCAGTAAGTTGATACCAGCGCGGGGTACATGTATGCTTAAACCTCTTATTCTAGATGTCAGGTAACTTTCTTGTGTTTATGTTCATATGCTGGATTGCTGTCTGATTGACGAATACCGGTCATTTTATATATATAGATTTTTTTTTTATTTTTTTTTTTTGGGATGCACCCAGTTGCACCTTTTCATTTAAGATACATTTCCGTGACGTAACCTCGAAAGATCCGTTTAGAGATTTTCTGAAAATACAATGGTTTTTGCCTTATTTAAAACTAAAACATTAGCAAATATAACTGGTGGCCTTCGGCTGTCAACTGTTCTTTTTCGGGTTGTTGTCTCTTTGACATATTCTCGATTTTTATTCTTAATTTTAAAATAATTTAAAATATGATTAACAATTGTCAGTTCAAAATACATTTAACAAGTCAGTGCGTTGAGTCAGGTTATATTCTACTGAATTTACTATATCCGTTATTATTACGTAACATATATATTATACAAGTCCTGTGTCCAGGTGGAAATAACGGGCCCGTAATAACAATATGTGATTTGTATGTCAGGTGAAAGTGACAACGGGTGGGTATGTATACTAAAATGTTTATCGTCTTCTTCCATTATACATGAGGGTGTGAATGGGGGTTTATAGAAGGAAATTATAGACAAAAAATAAAGAATACAGAAAATAATCAGACAAATATATAGAAAAAGAAAATGATGAGGTACTAGAAATGAATATACATGGAATAAAGAATGATCGGCAACAGGTAAAATGAATTATAGAACAAATTGCCTAAAATTATAGAATACAGAAATAATCAGAGACATATAATGAATCCCCATTCAGACCCTCATGATCTAACATTTAAAGCTTTAGGAAAATTATGAGCATGCGATACAGTTTTAGACCGACACAGTGATCTTTTTTTACAAAATCAATCTGTACATGTGTATATGTGCTAAAAAATATATCTTCATGTGCTAAATTTAAAAGGGTTTGAATTATTCGACATTTACTTAATATTTCGGTTTCTTGGACCTTTCTGTCTTTTGAGCAGACACCCTTAACATTTTATGTTTCAAAATATAAAGATATGCAGATTTCGGTAAAGAGATAAGGAATATCTTCGTTACAAAATTGGGTTCTTACTACATTTGTGTTACAATTCTTTGTTAATAATTGATTTTTGTTAAAAGAAATTGATTTTAATTAAGAAAAAACGGTATTTTTGTTGAATATTTATCTAGTTAAAAAAGTGGTTAATTTCTTCATAATAGTTGGGGAAAAAAATCTCCGTACGGTATGACTATCAAGCCACATGTTATTTCTAAAAAAGAAGGACATATGCTCTTAAGCTATTGGTTAAATCTCGAAAAAATGCATCTTTTCCCGATATTTCACAGTTTGACGTCGCGCAAAATAACATTTACGGCATCAATTTTTAATGTGTCGATAAAAAGAACGAATTCTTCAATTATTAAGCAAATAAATTTCTGTCAAAAATCATTATATAGGAAACTATTATTCAGGTCATATAATATGTGATAAGACTGATAATAAAATACTAATTCAATGTCATGCAATAAGGTTTAAATGCTAAAAGTTTTTAGAAGAAAGAGTTTAATGTCTACTTTTTAAGATTAATTCTGCGAATTGTTTTTGTCTGCAAAAACATCAAACAGAGAGATGAAGAGAATCACAAGTAATTGAATAAAATGGAGGATTGAAATGGAGAATGTGTCAAACAACAATCCGACCAAAGAGCAGAAAATGGTGCGTCTAAACACGGCTAAGGACTCTTAAGTGCACTAATGAGTTATAATATGCTACTAAGGACTAAAAGGGGTGCTGTACAATTCAAACAAATTTCTTATCTAGATAGAGATTGATATTTAATGCATATATTCAAATTTAATCAATAAAAGATCACAAATAATTATAATTGAACAATGCCTGTGCCGGTTTTCGTTAATTTTTCCGAAAATCGCTGAAATATAAGACACGTGTCAAAAACACTATTACCTTAAAAAATAAAAAAAATAATTATTTGGATAAGAAAATTACCCTGACATTTAGATATATTTACCATAAAAATATGTTTTTAAATTTGAAAAAAAATCATTTAATATGCATCGGTTTATGAGTAAATGAAAAAATATAGAAAATTGTTAAGCTGTTTCGTTTTCAGGAAGGAAAATAATGTTTGCATCGAGAAAAATAGCCCCTCCCCTATAAATGATCATTAATTTACCTAAGTGGGGGCTTAAATTTCGACACCGATCGCGAGGCCTGACTGCTATAAACAACAGATTACGAACAGCAAACAGGGGATACACCAATTGATATATATGAAAGACAACGACGGACACGGACACAAAATGATTGCACTGATCGAATAATTTCAACTACCATTGAGATCGATTTTTCAAATCTCCTTATCAAATTAGACATGCATTTTAAAAAACATTGGGATATCTATTACCGTTTGGTTTCAAATTGGAATTAAAAATTGCATTTTCCCAAAGAGTTCTAGGTAAAACCCCGAGAATCTCACCTCCTAGAAATTTAAAGTGTCAGGATGTTTAAAGATATGTATGAATTTTTATACTTGAAATTGTATAAGGAATATAAACAAATTCAGTATGTTTACTGTACAAACAAACAACAGACATCAATTGTGTCTTATATTGTTTAATTCATTTTTACTGGGAGAAAACTTTGATTAATTGATTATTCAGTGGTTGTTTAAACGTCCAGTGGCAAACATTTCATGCATATTCAGGACGAAAAGTCGTTTCAGAAGTATATATTGAAGTATACAAATGTTTAAATTTTCTAATTATTTGGTAAATGTCATTTTCTTAGCTAGTTCTAATCTAATTGTACGAATCAAATTTTTCTGAAAAAATAATATCTTTTGCTCTAAATTAACACATACGAATCTGATAACAATGGATAGTATAAGGAACATTGTAACTTACATAAAAAAAAAGAGATTATGATTGTTTAATCAGTTGTTATGTTAGTTTGCTCGTGTCAGTCGGATCACCGATTTTACTGTCCTGTTGATAAGTATACATGTAGAGAACTACAAAATTTTGCAGTGCATGTTAACATAAAAGAATCAATTAATTTCTGCTATGCTTGTAGTGAATACGAAAACAGCTTACAATATTTTTTTTTTTAGATATATACATATATAATCGTTTATAAAATTTATCCGTCAAAGTGAGAAAAAAATATATAACATGAAAATAAAAATGCATTGATCATTCATTTATTGCAATCAATTATATCAAACATGTAGTTGAAATAATTTTTTAGAACCAGTCACTGTCTGTAGAGATAATGCGTCGGACATTGTATGCATAAAATATAATTTAGATTTTTAACTGTATGAAATAAAATTAGTAAGGGTTTCGCGGAACACAATGTCTCGCCTTCTTTTGCCGTAAACTTGAACTCTCGGGCTGAACAAAATCAAGACACTATATTTTGATTGTTAGGAACTTCTGTCCAAGTTCACAATATTTCCGATACCTATAAAATCTCCGACTTTAATTAAGTTATTTGAATCTGAGCTATCAAACTAGCATATTATCTATTATGCTGGTATCGGCAAAACATCAACAAGTATTGCCTTTAATTCAAATGCATATCAATTTTAAATACTATTCTAAATAAAATAGCTTTGAGAATCGTGTAAAAAGCGTTCGTTGTTCATTCGTCAATGAATCATTCAACGTGCGTGTATCGTGCGTGCGTGTATCGTGCGTGTATCGTGTATTTATCATTCATCGTGCATCGTGCGTGTATCGTGCGTTCATCATTCATCATTCATTTTGCGTTAATCCTCCGTGTAACGCTCATCGCTCATCGTGCGTGTATCGTGTATCGTGCGTGTACCGTGCGTGTATCGTGCATTCACCGTGCGTGTATCGTGCGTGCGTGTATCGTGCGTGTGGTCAGTTTGAATTTTAGAAGGTCTGTACCACCACCACCACCACCACCTATTATACCACTCCATCCCGGCCCCACCACCATTTATAAAATTGTTGTAAGGCTTCAAGTGCGATTGGATCGATATAAAAATAGTTTTAAAATATCACACAAATAAATTCATTATCATTGTAAATAATTGCAAATGCTTAAAGTATTTCTGTTCGTACATATGTACAGATATTTGTGGTCGTAAACTATTTCCACCCTTAAGCATGTAATTTGTGAAGATGATATGCATATAGCGATAAAGATGAGAAATTGTAACACAACATCTTTTTCTTCTATTGATATTTCCTTGATAACAAGAAAAAACATAAACAGAGCTTGAGGCATAATATTAGAATAAAGTGAATTTAGATTAAACCATGTAACGATGTATTCTACGATTCGACAAGATAGACTGTGCAATCTTATTAATGATGCATGCTTTAAGGGAAGCAAGCACTCGGCTTAAAATATGTTTCTAATGTTAAGTAAAACGATATTCATTACAGCTTTGCATGTACGAATGACTTGTCAATGCGTCTGTTACAAAATGTAGAATCAGTACAGTTGAAAATAATTGTAACTATGACATTGCACGATTTATTTGAACTGGTAGTAAGTCATCAAATTTTTATTCATATGAGTTTCTCTTATCGATAAATTTCATTCACACGTTTTATTACCATAATAAATGGAGTTTGAATCTAACATCAATGATATTAGTTGACAAAGACTGTGGATGATCGGTAACATATGGTAGATTTCATTATGCAATCATTAGGCTGATCGATCAAATAGTCAATCTTAGCTTAAGGATACATGGATTGTTTCCCTTGAGCTTACTATTATCTATAGGAACGGATGGATTGTTTCCCTTTAACTTACAATTATTGGAACGGATGGATTATCTCCCATTCGTCATATCGAAGCTGTTCATTGAATTTTGATTACGTACTGTTTGCAAAATTGCCGACAACTATTTTTTGAAAATTTTAACTTTAATGGTGCTTCAAATATGAAAAAAAAATGCTGTTGTTAAATAGGAGTGTGATATCTTTGAAGATTTCATCGACTGTTATCCAACTTTTTGCTTAACTTATTTGTCTTGATTGTTGTACTTGCATATCATGGTGAACCCTGAATTCAGTTACATAACGATTCAAAACAGTAAAAGTTCTGTTCTGAAAAGTTAGTTTACCTCGAGACATGAGAGGATCATGGATCGAGTCACGTTTTGCGAGGATTTCTAATAATACCAATTACATGTTTTGTAGACTTCTTCCGTGAAAAGTAGCATGATTGATCTTTTAACGAAGAAACTTTACACCAGAAATGTATATGAAGTCTAGCTCAAATATATATATTTATGTCTGCCTAGATGAAAATGAAATCAAATCAAATATCCTCATCTTCCCAAAACACAGATGGAGTTGCGTTTTGTCTGACTAATGTACATAAATGTACTGATGAAAATAATCGAAACAAAATTACTTATACAATTTCTGCAAGTTCAATCTTATTTGGGGCTTAAATGGACGACACAATTTTATTAAGACCTTCCCTTTGAGTACAGTTAAAGCCTGTATAATAAATATAATGCGGAATATGATTTGCGATTACAACACTTAGTCGACCAAACAGAAGCGACGAAAGAAAATTAATTTAGTAAGCACGCCATAACTGCACGAATACAATTATATCTGACAGAGTCGAACGTGTAGTTTTCTACCAAAAGACCTCATTCAGATGAAGTATTAAAAACGTTATTTGAAATAAGTGTTCATAAATTAATTTTGAGTATCGCTTTATTAAAAACGTCATCATAGTGTTTATAAACGTGGAAAACCAACATTAGTCTAAAGTTAGCACGGTAATTTCACATTCCGTAACTGTTGCTGCTCTTTTGTGTACCCTTCCTGAGTCAATCTATCTGAATACTGGGGCTGGGCAAAAAATACAGTATCTACTGAACATAGTTGTTAAGCTAAGTATAAGGGATGAATCAGATATACTTTTCATACAGATTGAAATGAATTTTTAAGAACTTTTTTACATTTGGTATTCACTGTTTAAAGAAAGTACTTCAGTTAACTGTGAATAGGTGTTTTTGTGCAGTGTCCAGGAAATGCCAACTAAAACGCACATGCTTTATACAAAAAGTTAATTCACGGTTAAAGATTTTTAATTGACAGTCAACAGAAACAAAGTCATAGATTCGATTTAGAGTTATCTCTCTTTGTATAGAATCTTAAAAATCGATCCCCGGTTAATGACCTTCAGTTAGTGAAAAGTCACAGGAAATTAGAACGGATACGATTAGATACTTGTCTTTCCTTGTTAATAAGATGTCACGCCCTCACACGATACAAATACTCTCATTAACACTTGAAATAGATCTTCTTGACCTTATTGATTTCTATAAATTGAAAACAAAACTACGTGAGATTAGTGTGTAATGTGTAAATATATACCACGATCTCATTAAATGCAGTTAGACATCCGGTATTAACCACGCTTTATTTGAAATGTAAAATGAGGAAGCCAGGCGCTACCTTAAAACAGATTTATACCAAGGCTATGTCCTATATATTTATTAATTGTTGGTTGCTTAACGTCCAATGGTAAATATTTCATACATGATCAGGACGAATGTCCTACATATAGTTTTTGTCTAAAATAAAATAATAAGTTTAGATGGAAAATGTTTAGGGAAAGATAAATGAACTGCAAAAGGCAGGAGGGGTTATGGTTTTGTTTTGCTTTGATGCGTCGCAGGTAGGCGTCAAAGCAACAATTTGAAATAGCCTTCCTAGATGTCATTATCATTTGGACTAGAATTTTTCTTATCGGCAGAAAGGGTTAGAGTGCCCGAACAGATTTACAGACCTTTTGAAGGAAAACTAGCGATCTCTACTGTAACACAGTATGAAGTATAAAAATGGGATAGGGAAACAAGAGCACCGCTCTTATACAAACCCATATATATATAGTTGATGGGTTCTCGGTTTATATTCTAATTACATCAACTTTACATGAAAAAAGTATGCCGAGGTAATACTGCAAGGAAATGTAAATAATGATAAAATCAAACTTTGAAATTTACCACGAATCTTTATTTTATAAAAATATTGTAGATCGTTTTCTAGCTACTGGTAAATAGACCCATTAACTTCCCACACAGAGTTTAAAGGATCTTATTTAATTTAAACATTTGTTTTTCTTTCTGGGCGATTCTTTATAGCAATGAACTTAACGTTTTATATCCAAATGCACAATTGTACTGTAAAATACTGTAATTTTCCTATTAAATCAATTCAAATTTACTTAAAATCCCGACGTTTGATATCAGTATCCATCTTCCTTAACTTACACTTTGTTATTGCATTTTATAAAAGTTAATTGAGATCATTCAAGCAATTTTGCTGTTTGATCATCAAAACAAAAATATATACTTAAATAGTATATTAAAATACTCCTAATTCAACTAATAAATTAAACAGTACTGATATATTTTACTTACATGGCAAGTGTACTTATTTACAACGTCCATTTTCATTTATTAGAAATTTAGATATCATGAATATATAACCCAAGAATTTAGTTAAAACACAAAAGAGTGCAATGATTCATTTTTTAAATTGAGGGTCTACTTGAATATACAGAAAAACACCCATTTTCACTAGCTTGCATACAGAATCAAAGATGAGAAAAAATGAAACACAATCTGGCAAACAACTTCAGCTCTTTATATCATGAAAATTTCTGTAAATTTCAAATCTAAAAAAAATGGCCAAGGGTACGTATATATAAAGATTTGCAATAAGGATAACACATATATAAAGTACAAGTGTACAATTTTTCTTACCAAACCAAATGTTTGTTTATCATGTTTATACTCGTTTAAACCGTCTCATACAGTTACCTTTATATGACTGTATGTATAACACCTCTCTAGCATTGGAGAAATTCTTAAAAATTTTGTTCATTTAATTGATAATTATAGGTATTATTTCGTCAACAACAAAAATCTTGTGGTTTTCCCTCCCCACCCGACATGCCCCTTACTACAGTGTTAAATTTCACTTCAGAAGTTACTCAGGACTTTCATACAAATAGTCTTTGTCGTTCAACATTGATGTAGTCACATATTTTTGATGAATGAAGTATTTAACCTTCTGACAGATTTGAATCACAATTTAATATCGTTATATTGATAAGGCATTTAAATTTATGAATTGAATAAAAGATGATAATTTATCTTCACAAATGAACTCAATTTAAATTAAAATTGTAACTTTTACAGCGTACATATTTTGACATATTGAAAATTGGGAATCATTAAAGATGAATACCGATACACAAACTATTTTTGAAATACATTGAAAATAAATCCATATAACTAACAAGAGTTCAAAACAGGACGTACATTCAGAAAGTGAAAAGGGAGAAAAAGTGAAGTGGTAGGATACGATGTGGGCCATTAAATTTGTTAGTAGAAAATCATTGTATGTATTACAAAATGAAATCGGTAGAAAAGAAATCATTGATATCTGGTCTAACAGAATATTCCTGAGAAAAAGCAAAAGTTTAAAAAAAAACACAAGCAAATCAGCTAGATTACATGTACTTATGAGTTAGTTAAATGAAGTTCGATCCCATCAATGAAAATAATATAATGAAAAAAGATGTTATGTGGCGCTCGATCCCCCGAGGCTTCCCTGCTAGTCGAGTAACTGACTCGTATTATACTGAGAAGTACTTGTAAATGACTAAAAAAGTCCCAAAATTATTGTTCGACCAATGGCGTCATGATATTTTCTTCTTTGGGTGCTAAGAATGGAATTGTCTAATTCGTTATGCTTGAGAAAAGGTCTGTATTTAAAATAAATTCCAAATGTCAAAACTGTGTGCAACCATGGACGTTTAAAATATACTTCAATGAAACAACAATAATGACTGATACGCCCACTCACTGACATCAAAGTATGAAACGTTCAAAAAATTCTATTAAAAGCTGACAGTTAGGGAAATTATGATATAAAAACTAACACTACACTCAAGAAAGCTATAAAATGTAATTTTCAATAATGTATGTAATAGAAATTAGAAGTATGCAAGTAACCATTAATCGTCTTGTCAATATCGAGTTTAAGTTCGTTCATATATAAGTTAATAACTTTTATAATTGCATATTATACGTGGAGTTCATTCATTATTTTCTTTCAAATACAATGAAGTATATTAATAGTATTATGGCACTTTATCTGATAAAACATTTAACGTCCAGCATCAAATATGTTATGGATGTTCAGGACAGTATTAGAGGTTCTAAGTTTAAAAATTCATCATGATTTTTGTCTATTTTTTCTTTAATGATATCGTGTAAGAACGCGAATGCGCAAAGAGTGTCAGTATTGTACTTTTTGTGTTCTTACTAAATGTATCAGTATAAATATACCATTGAATGAATATGGTAGGTCGTAGATGGAGCAAAGACTTTATTAAATAGTTTATGCTATCTAAAATTGATAGCAATATGTTTCAACGAGTCATGTGAATCATTTTCGAACAAGAAGTTACTATGTGTTCTCAAACCGGAGGGGAAAAGCAAACATACCAGTTTCAGCGCACATGATTAGGAATTGATAAGCACACACAATTCAACAAAATCGTCTCTTTCATACTTATTAGAGTGAAATCGGTGCTATATTTCTACTGTTTGTACAGATATATTTATGTCATTGTCCCGTATACAGTTAGTCTTTATCGTTCCATTTGTATTTAGAAAATAATATTTGTATTTAGGGAATTTTCACTGCATTTACAATATACATTGTATACATTATTTTTTAAATTGTTATTTGTATGGAGAGTTGTCTCATTGGCACTCACACCACATCTTCCTATATCTATTGTATTATGAAATGAAATCATAATAATATCATTTATACTACACTCGTTCTATTTGAGCAGTCAAAATGCGTTGACCGTATATTTCTATGTCATAATCAGTCACTGACCTGATATCACCTTTCCTCTTGAATATTTAAATAGAAATTGCCGAAATTAAAATTAATTATTCATACGACCTATTCAACTTGTTCTTGTTTCCAATGTATACAACGACTCAAACTTAATTCTTTTGCAAATTTTAGAAAAAAAACTTACTTCACTTGTTAATATTTTTTGGTTTGCAAACTATAAATCATTATATTTTATGCTTATATTTGATATTTTAGTTCATTTTAAACAAATTCGTTCACCATCAATTGCGGGTTTTAACAGGTAATGTACATTTCATTTTGTTGTATATTTCTCCGCCTGCATGATATGAGGCCTTTTTATCAAAGGGGATAGTTTCCCAATATTTAAATCAAATAATAACATTAACACATTAAACAACAATTGAAAATGTTTTTTGTTATATGCACCAGTAGCTCAACACCACTATGACTTATATAAGCAAGTCTCAAGACCAGTGATGGATAACAAAAAATACATCACATTAAAGACAGATCGTGATTAGGTAACCAATTCATAAGAGAAGTACTGTTCTTAAGAAGAATCACATTTTTTAGTTTATTTTTAAACACTTAAAAGTTTTCTCACACATGATACACGAGTAAGGATCAAAATGGGGTTTACAGAATGTTAAATAATGTGCATTAAAAAGCATATAGAATAATAGTGTGCTAAAATATAGAGAATAGAGAATAATGAACACAAAAATTGAAAAATTATGGAAAAAAATAAGACTTTAATGTATACAGACCCCGCCCCCAGGTGAGATTGAGGAGGCCCCTTCAGACAAAATAGAAATGTATAGCTTGAGTTTACTCAAAACCTTGTACTCTTCTACCCAGGGAATAGTCTTGAACGTGTGAATGAGGATTTCGGATTTAAAAAAAAAACTGACAAGACAATCCAAAACCACAAGGAACAATATGAAAAATAATATTTTCGTGTTGATTTAAGATCGATTCAAGATATCTCCTCATACTGCTTCTTTTGCCTCCCCCCTCGTGAGGTTAACAAAGAAATTGAAGAGACCAAAGGCAGAACAAAAACTTTTATCTCAAGAGACCGCCTAGCAAAAAAGAAAACGGACGAACTGACAAACAAGAGTCTACAAAACAATACATATACAAATGAAGACTGACCAAATCAAAACACACCAATCTGAGGTTCTCCTGGTTAAGGAGACGGTCCTGGGTGGACGTGTACAATGTAGGTATATATACACTCAGACAGGGAGCCAATAAAAGCCATCTATGACATCTATTTACGTTGCACTTCAATACAAATAGAAAACATGTGTTTCACACTTCAAATAATGTTCAAATAATGTTTAAATATTTGTTCTGATCAAAAGAAATAATTTAAACAGATGAAGCGATTATTAGATTGAAAAGCTATAAATAGAAAAAAGATGAGAGAAATGGCCTATTAAAAAGAAATAAATTGTAAATAAAACATCAAAGACAAAAGACTTAAACAATCCAGTTCATCTGACGGGAAATATATTGGCTTCGAAAAGTAATTTAGAAAAAACAACGTCAGATAGCATTTCAAAGCTGAGTAATTTCATTTTATTGCACATTTGTCCATGATAAAAAAAATTAAAAGAATACAAAAGTTTCAATCCTGCAACAGTATAAGAAATGCATAAGAAATAATGGAAAAAAATCCAAGAAGATAGACATCGCCCAATCTTCTCATGATACATTATGGGAAGGAGGGTCTTTTTATGCCCCACCTACGATAGTAGAGGGGTATTATGTTTTCTGTTCTGGGCGTCCGTTTTTTCGTCCGTCCGTCCGTTCGTTAGTTCAGCCGGTATATCGACCCGTCTGTCCCTCTTCACGTTAAAGTTTTTGGTCAAGGTAGTTTATGATGAAGTTGAAGTACGGACAACTTGGAGCTTAGTACACGTGTTCCCTATCATTAGTTCTGTTAATTTTAATGTCAAATAAGAGATTTTACCCAATTTCAAGGTACACTGAACATAAAAAAAATATATAGTGCGAGTGGGGCATCCGTGTACTATGGACACATTCTTGTTTTCGTTCTTTATCGGAACAAAATATAATTTTGTCAACTTTAACATAAAACAAACCACAAAAACTATTGTTTTTTAGTTCGACACTCAATGTTTTTTTCTCTCACATGTGTACAGTTTTTGTAATTAATAGTACACATTGGAATGTTTAGCTGTGACCTTCTAAATATGATTGCTTTGCAAATATTTGTAATAATATCGACATATGACATTTTTACTTCACATGGGTAGATATTTGATAAGTTTCGTGTGGATCTGTGATTTATTGATACAAACTAATACGTTTGGCTTATAAATATCATCCCAATTTCTACCAAAGGACAGTTTCTGTATTATGTAGATTTACAAACATATAATAATCAATAAATTAATATGGCGAACCAAATCACTGAAATGAATACATCGATCTCTTATGAAATGACAACAGCCTTTTACTGTTTTAGAGAGACTAAGTGAGAAAGTGAGAGACGTGGATTTTATTACCAAAAAGAGAGAAAGAGAGAGAGAGATATATTTGTAAGGAGAGAGAGAGATATATAGAGAGATACCAAATTCGTAAGGAGAGAGAGAGAGAGAGAGAGAGAGAGAGAGAGAGAGAGAGAGAGAGAGAGAGAGAGAGAGAGAGAGAGAGAGAGAGAGAGAGAGAGAGAGAGGGAGAGGGAGATTCGTAAAAAGAGACAGATAGATAGATAGATAGATAAATACTATAATCTTAAGGAGAGAGAGAGAGAGAGAGAGAGAGATTCGTAAAAAGAGACAGATAGATAGATAGATAGATACTATAATCTTAAGGAGAGAGAGAGAGAGAGAGAGTGAGATGCATTGTATTCGCTAAGAGAGAGAGGGGGAGATTCGTTAAGAGAGATAGAGATAGAGATACTATAATCATAAGGAGAGGGAGAGAATAATTGTTGTATACCACATGGTCTGTCTCTATAAATTATATACCGATCAATTTTATACTAGCACATTCCATTAATAAAGATAGCCACATGTATGTCACAGGACAATTTATTTACCCAGTATGAAAGTTGATTATTACAATATTGTATGATAAAAAAATCAATTTTTCTTCTTAAATAAACTAAACAACGTTCCCAGCTGTTCAAATGTCTTCTTTTATCTACCATGTATAAACTTGCGTCAATATGAAATATGATTTTGATCTTTTAATCAGAAATAATTTGTTATTTTCCCTTTCTTCGCAGCATTATGTACATATGTATCTCGTCTTTTATAGATACTGTTAACATTAAGACCTTGATAACATTTCTGACGAGTGATGTTGAAACATACAATTTACTTTAATCGTAACGCTGGATTGCACACATTATCATTTACATTTCAGAAATTTTTTCCTAGCGTATAAATCTCTTACGAAGGCGTTCCATATATATATAACATGGCGATAAAATTACAGCTATTTATTAAAAGATAATGTAAAATGTCTAAGCTGTAACATCTTGCTATGGTAAATTTAAAGTCTTCAGACATGTCCAACCACGCCTTTCAGATTTGTTAACTTTAAAATATAGATGAACCTTTGCACCATACTACATATGTATAGAACAAATACCAGACACCACATTGACTTAGCGAAAGCTTAACCAAATTGGGCGAGACCTTCAAACATTATCAAGCTTTGTCCAAATCCGGAAATTCTATCCTTCGTTTCAAGACAGAGTCGAAATTAAAATATTTAGTAGGTAACACACAGGCTCAATGAAAATTTAATACCATGTATCGAGACGACCTGCATATTAAGATATTTACGAGATATATCGAGACGGAGACGAGTTAAAACAGTTTCGAATCATCGCTAGCCTAGACAGATTCCTCTTCAGAGAACACGATAAATGGACAATGATAGCATTGCATCTACTCTAATAAATTTGAACTTTTTTGCGAATTTAGTTTAAAGTTTTTTTCTTCGTTTTTTTTTTTACATTTCTTTATCATATTTGAATCATTCTCTTTTACTTTCGTCAAACTGGGATTTTTTTATAAAATAAATCTTAATACTATTTGTCCTTTTTTTCAGTTGACATAAGATAAATTTAACTGCTAGACAATTTCTATTTGTGATCTAAGCTTAGAGACTTCAAAATTCATTTAAGCTACTATCGTATTGATTTATCATATTGTCACGATAACTATAATATAATATTGATATTGATCGCTGGCTCTAAAATAACACATGCAATTTACATCAACAAAGATTTTAACAAATCTTTCGATTGCTTTTTGGATCACATTATCTTTATCGAAATGCCTCTTTGTTAGATACTTAGAGAAAGAAAAAACATATCGTTCTCTCTTCCACACCTTTGGTCTATATTTTAGAGGTCTTACCCCAACTTGTTTTTATTGACATTACGCTTAAAGATAACGACTTCGTCTGTTTACAAATCTTTAAACTATGAAACATGTGTTCACTAACCGGAAGTGAAAATGCAAAAACAGAAAAAACAGAATAAGAAAGCAAACAAAAAAACTTTATCAAAATTCGGTCATTGGAAACGCTAATTTGACGTTTTCACTGATGGTTGTTTAAAGCGTATAAATGAACTAGATACTTCATGTTTGTAGTAACCTAAACGGCCCTTTAATACTTCTTTATATCGAATATTATTGGAAGGTGCAGTGTGTACTGTCGTGAACTGTACTATAGTAGTAGCTGCGCCTTCACCTGCATTATCTGTGTATATTGTAGATGTTCTACAAGTACATGTACTACTAACGTTGTATAATTTTGGGGACCCTCTTGTTAAAAATCCGGGATTGGCATCTAAATAAACCATTAACACAAAAATAATGAAGCTATTTAACATAACTGCCCTAACCTCTAGCATAACAAAACTGATGTTTCTAATCCCGTGCGTGTACTATACCCATGCCTTGACCATTCGTTCACACGTTATTATCAGATACAAAGATTTCCCATGAATTCACTCTGATAAATTGACAGAATGCTGAAGCAATTCACTGATAAACATTTCAAGAATCAAGATCATATCTGCGATTGACTTCAACAATAATGGTATTACTCTAGTCAAAACTCTCGATAGACAAAATAACATTTTGTACGAAAAATTCATGACCAATTTATTAAATGTTTGACTTGTAAGTCTTGTATCTGACACATCGCATGTTGGTTTTCATCTATATTCATTATGTATGTATAGAAGTGTCTCGTGGAATATGATCAATCTATTCTTGTCGCCTGCTAAAGCATTTGTTAGAGTCTTGTGTCAGTAAAACGTTTTATTCAAGTTCGAAATTGGTCAGTGATTAGAAGCAACCTATTGACACTGAATTGAAGGAACTGGAGTCTGCAAAATTATATTAGATTAGCGAATAAATATGAAGGTACCATGTGCTTTTGTCTGCTTTATTTTAGTTATACATATATTTCATCCTGCGCAATTGCTCAATTGTGCAATTTATCATTATTACGGATTTACAAAACCAGGGTTGATTTTCAAAATGAAAACAACGAGTCTATAAAAGATAAATGTTCAATAATTTGTAATGATAAAAGAAATATTTTTGGTACATATCACAGTTACCTAACATATAGATGATATGTTTTTCTTTTAATTTCAATAATCAGGGTACAGATCCATTTGCCTGACGCAACAAGACAAGACCAGAAAAAATGGATATGTTACAAAAGTTCAAAGTCTTCCACATGCTTCGTCTTAAGTGTCCGGAAAACATACATCTATTGGTTGGATAACACCACTATATTTATTAAAAACTACTGTACATAGGATTGCAGCATCTTTTTATTACGGGATTATCCTTTAACTACCTATTCGAAGGAAAAGGGGGAGGGTAGCTGTCCATTAAAGACATTTAAAATGCATCTATATACATGCTTGTATTAATCTCTACTCCAACATCGATGCTGCTCGACATTTGTCATGAGTGGAGAAGTTGTGATCAATTGGTCTGAAAAATCATCTGAAAATACATGTATGACAAAATAAACGAACTTTCCTACCTGAACTTGCCCTTTTAAGTAGAAACACTTACCTGAAAATAAAGAAGAATAAATTATTTTTTATTAAATAAGATTAAATATAATTTAGCAATATGATTAAGATATTTTTCCCCACTATTACTGTATTGCATAGGCCATAACTGAACTCATGCATGAAAAAGAGATGATCATTGAACTGAGGTTCAAACTGCACAAATATTAATAATAAGGACAGTTTTTGATGTACAACAGACATACACACTATACAATACAGATGGGCTTGACATTTCGACCGTGAGAAGACTTCGCATTGCTAGCCTAAAATTTTGAGAACATTATGGAATAATGATTAATTGTACTCGAACTTATTTTTTTATTTAAATACAATGCGTATTAAAAAAAATACTTAATAAATGCGTACTTAAGCCTAGAAACGCTAGGGACTTATAATTACGCTGAAACGTTAGAAGCTATATAACCATAAGACAACTTAAAGTCAAATTCATCTAAGGTCAACTTTAAGTTTGCATGATGGAGTTGGAACCTCATTTTTTTAATAAAATATAGTTAACCCAATGCGAAATTCAGACAAATATCTATATTTATCATGATTTTACGAATGGATTCTGATGACGAAAGAGGAAATATACGAATGGGGAGCATAGGCCTGCCATGCACGGAAGACAGATAACACTATTTACAAAGAAACAGAGTCGATAACTGGCTAAACAGGAAAGCTCTAGAGAGTTCCAAATATAAGTGAACTAGAGATATTCTTTGAATAGATGTTTCAATCGCAATGATATCATGATACAAAAACATAAACGTTTAAACACTAAAACATAAAGTAAAACACATATGTAACAAACTTAAAGCTATAATAACAGTAAAATGACGGGCATTTATTAGAACTTTATGATACATGTAGTTCTTTTTCAAAGACTTTTAAATTAATAAAACGTTCCCCTCACATAAAGAAGAAGTTACGAACTGTTAATCATTTAATAAAATGCCATCAGGTAAAGCAAATTTTAAATCTTGAACCGGTTGGGGACAGCTAGGAAATAGGTTGTCATAAGAAAGACCCTGTCATATTTGAGCTATACATGTAATTAGACTCAAATATAAATTGACATCGATACTTATGGTGGATGGGTTCATAAAGTCTAGTGGTAGATTTGTGCCCTATATATCTACCCGGACTATATGTTTAACTTCGACTCGACCAGTATTTTCTTACACCTTAAAATACCGCATGCTCAGCGGAGAAGCAGCAAACTCCAACTTTCAAGTCGATGGTTTGACCCGAATCAGAACCACGGCCTCCCGTACTGAGGGGAGCACGTAGCAACAAGACCACCGAGGCGGGAAAATTTCCATTAAAATGAAGGTATCAAAAAGGATTAACCATCAATGCAAGTTAATAACCCAACTGGGTTATCATATAAGTCGATTAAGACATTTTAAATGTTATAAGTGGCCATCAATCAAAATTTAGAACAACTTGAACTGCATTTAACAAAAATACGCATACGTTTTTCAAATCAATAGAAACAATATGATTGATGGTATTTGCCGATTTGGCCATTAAAAGTTAGAGAACGCTAATATACTTCCTTCTGACGATGGTATACAGGGGTTCGTCAATTATAACTCATACAAATATTGACAGGGTCGTCGTGATCCTTGTGTGTGATCTGGCAACAGGAAAGAAAAAAAAAACACAAAAGAAGCAAGGCCTCAGACATGTTTTGATATACACGTACATATGTATAGACTAACGAACAGCTCAAAATGTTGCGAGGGGGCATTGGTTGCCAAGTGGTGTGAGTAATTAATCTAATGTATTACTAGCTTTTCAATGGTGTCTACCTCGAATGCCAACATTTTATATGTTACCTATTCCTTGATATAAAAAATTCTGATAATTTCCAGTTTTCCTGCCGAAGATCGTTGGTTTTATGTGACAATAAAATATGCCTACTTGATAAATCCAATAGTGCTTATAGTGATGTAAAACACCAATCATGTAAGGCGACATCTTAAAATTGCGATCAAATATGAGTGTTTGTCCCATGTTGGTTCCACATGGGTCAAACGAAACGATGAAAGGTCGATACAAAATATCAGAGGATAAACAGGCAATATCAAAAGTGTCACTCGAAATAAAAGTAAAATTGAGAACAGAAATGGGGAATATATCAAAGCGACAACAACCTGACTAAATGTATTTCCTATAGTTTGTTATAAATACATGTGAAACAGGTACATGACATGGTATCCTGCACATCTTCTTTGTATAAAAATACTGTAATCACAAACTACAAGTCTCCTATTTTCCCCTTATCAACCCGCCCTTTAACATATATGCTAACTGCAGAAGTACACACGCAAGCTTTTCAGACAACTAGGATTTAGTAAAAAAAAAAAAAAGATTAAGAAAAACTGAAATTATGCGTAACAATAACAATTCACAGAAGAAGAAAAAACATTGGTATGTGCAGATGCATCGAACACGGATCTTAATGTAAATAAACATTACAACTTAATGTGTTTGTGCAAGTGTTATGCATTCAATACATGATAAAAGATTTATACTTCAAAAAAGGCTAGCCAGCATTCGAAGGAAATTAGTTCATTTATACTTTCAACTACCAGTACGATTTATACAATGGTGACAAAAAATGCAAAAAGGTTTTATTTTCAACAGAAATGCCCCAAAATAGTTTTTTTAATAGTTGTATGATAATCTTTAACAATTCGTTTACTCGTGCAGAGCCTATTTTTAAGAGGTAGCTGCCCTGTTGACAGGACAATTACCACCAACCGTGTTTTGTTAAAAAACAACAAAACAGTATAAAATTCACCATCGTAGTCTTATAAAAAAAAGATGCGGTATGATTGCCAATGAGACATCTCTCCACAAGAGACTAAATGACACAGCTATAGATCACTGTACGGCCTTCAACAATGAGCAAAGCCCATACCACATAGTCAGCTATATTTGTTACATAACTGTTATCGTGTCGTAAGTGAGGAAATTGCCTATCATGAAGTAAGTCTTGCTTACAGTATTGAGTGTCGTGTGTACCTAATACATATCTAGCATCGGGAAAACGGTCATGTGCACTAGAGTTGGAAATTTTGGAAAACATAAAGTCTAATTGCAAAATGATTATGTCTATTAAAGAGACGACTCTTTTTTGTTCTTGATGATGTGAAAATAACCATCTGTGTTTACAATAAGTAAAAAACACATATAACTTTTATACTTCAAACAAATACTTTTATAATCAATGGCGAAATTCAAAAGATGTTTTTTTAACTTCATTATCAAAGGTCTGATTTGATGAAAATTAAGATTTAACGACTGTGTTTTGATTGTACTACAGTAAAGCTGTATATTAATAATGGAAATGATACAAATAATGTTTTTATAGTTTTGTGAAGTGGTTGATATATATATAAATAATGATCATTTTAAGCATAGGCTGTTGGTGAGCGTCTGAATCAGACAACGGCTAAGTGTAATGGATTTTAGATGTTATTAATGAACACTTTTGTCTTTTTTCTCTAAAAATTAGATATTAATGTTTAAAGCTACATGCATTAATAGGAATAAGATCGGAACTCTTTATAACCTCTCCCTTTGCCCCTAAAAATAGAATGTTACAGATTACATACGTGATGGACGTCTGTATTTTCACTCAATGACGTCACGCGAAAAAAGATGTCAAATATATAACGAACCTTAACCGACAGCTAGATGTTTTTTAGCTGTAGGTTTTAAATGAAAATCAAACGTTGAGCAAATGAGCCTCTTTCTGACAATTTAATCATGCTATTTCAGTTTTGACATGAATCAATCATTTGGATGGGAACTGTCATATTAGGCGATGTTCCCTGGATTTAGCATGCATGTACCAGACTAACCAAACACTTAAATCAATGTTTAAAAGTGTACCATATACGTGTGTGTTTTAGATCTGTCATTTTATAAACGCAAATATGTAAAAAAAAAAAAAAAAAAAAAAAAAAAAGGAAAATCTTGTTTTAACTTTATGCTTCATTGAGAATTAAAAAGATATTGCAGTATGAATCAAATGAGTCTGAAAACCAAAAACAAAATTTTATAGCTATAACTATTCTTTTTTGATTCGAGCGTCACTGTTGAGTCTTTAGTACGTAGACGAAACGCGCGTCTGGCGTAAATACAAAAGTTGATATTGGTATTTATGATGAGTTTATTGTTAATATAAAAAGTTCTCAAAAATTGCTTTTCAAAAATATTGTATAAACGTTTTATATCTATAGACCAAGTCCATATTGCATCCGACATTTTTATGAAGGTTATAATTCATTCTTCAGTACAACTCTCTCAAAACGTACACGAGGAAGCACTATAGGTTCACTCAAATTCGAGCCTCGTTTTGAAATCAACGATCTACAGCCTAATACAAGAGCGTTGAAACTTAATCAGATCTATTAATGGTACTTTTCAATGCTGGTTCTCTAATGGTTAATGGCTCTTCTGTCTAATACAAACTATTTCAACAACCATTCAAACTGTTTATTATCCTTGCATTAGCTTGTCTCTCACTACGACTCAATAACCAATTATAGCCTTGATATCATCGGCAGCAATTTGCCAAATGTCCCTTTTTTAAGTGGACATAACGTAGAATTTATGGAAAACTACTATTACGTTTTGTCTAGGAAGTTATTTATTAGGCACAGGGATGGGAATATAGCCACAGTATTGTTTCAGGAAGTAAATTATATGTCTGTATTTAATGGTATACCCCTTTTTCTAAATTTGACAAGTTTACTCGATTCCTCAGATTTATATTCAACACAAGTACTGATCGACAAATGATTCATTGATTGTTGGTTGCTACAGTGGCAAATATGTCATGCATGTTAAAGACGATCTTTCATTCGATATAATGTAATAAAGTCTAATTTTTTAAGCTCGGTCTTCAAAAGTTAAAAGCAAAGTTCGACTGGCGTTTCCTTCAGTATCTCGTTTTTAAATAAGGAATTAAGCTTAATTTAGAATGCTGTCAAAATAATCTCTTAATTATCCTTATTTTTGTCAAATTTGTCTTCTGCTTCTTGCAAGATCTACTGTACACTAAAAAATTTGAAGTTTAAAAAGTTTAACTGTAATAAAATCAATTGAAATATCATCTTAAGCGTTTTGTTTACCTTCAACAGGAACGCTCAAAGCCATATATTTGAAACACTGGGATGTATAAGAACCAAAAACAGTTGAAGAGCTATTTTAGCTATATGATGAGTAGAGTATGTAATGTGTTACTTTTATGATAGTACAGTTGTGGTACATCAACTAACAGTCAAACCCTTTCTTCACCCGGGATTTTTGCAACATTAACTTCTACGATTTCCCTATTTGGAAATAACCGTTTAACGAAAAGAAGTCGCTGTTTGTGTCTTTATTTTTGATGTTCTTGTTACTATTTCTATTATTTAATTCAAAGTATCCTTGTCTAATTAACCGAGGTTCTTTTTCTGATAGTGCTGCTAATAAAAGAGGATGATCTGACGAAACGCCATAATTACATTGCGACCATTCAGTAGTTTGCATTTCTATTCGATATTATGCTTCTCCTTGATAACCCTAATGGAATCATTGACCAAAACATTACTTGGTGATAGCCGTGTGTGTTTCTGCAATATAGATAATTATACCACCAGCCACTCATAATGAAATCTTTGTCTCGACGACCTGTTTGTACGTCGTGTCCTCGGAGGTATATATAAAACAATGTGTCAATAACCTGTCCTTGTATCAAACATTTGATTGAGACTGATGTCTGTAAGAATATGTTCCAACTGTACAAAGGATTTGTGTTTTTATCATAGTATTCTTTCTGTCCTTGAGAAAATTGATTAAATAGATAAATTTGACCGTCCATTAAAACAGATTGAATAATTTTCATTTATGAAATATAGCATACAAATTTGGTCAAATAATGTAATATGTATTTGTTTACTTCTTCTAAAAGTATTTTGTTCGTTTTACTAATTATCATATTTATTTTCTAGTCAAATCATTGTTATATTTACTTCTCTAATTTTGTTTGTATTAGTATATTCCTCGTTTGCCCTGATTTTGTTGGTAGTTGGATATATTTTATTACGATGACAATGAGGCTAAACAGACAGCTACAACCCACAGAGATCGTAATGGATAATCAAATGAAACTATATTCAATATTGCAACTGCCAAATTATATTGTTATGATCTGATTATTACTGAAAGCATATATCAGATAGATTCATGTAATATTATTAACGTGGTTTGCAGAGCAAAGACTTCATTTTGCAATGTTTACACTTTCTATTCCTTCACCATTTTGCAAAGTTTACTCCTACACAATTTATACTCTTTCCTTTCCTCATTTCTACAATTAATGCTCTTTCTTCTCCTCATTTTTACAATTTTACAATTTATACTCTTTCCTTTCCTCATTTTTACAATTTATATATACTCTTTCTTTTCCTTGTTTTTACAATCTTTACTCGTTCCTCTCCTCGTTTCAGAAGCTTACTATGGCTGACAGGCAGATTCAAAAACGTTTTGCTTCATTGAGAAGGTTGTTCATTTACATAAATTACCTATTACTCCTAATGATGGCAATGAATTGCATTTTATTGAACGTCTGTAGATAATGATGCTGATTTGAAATAACATTATGTATTAAAAAAACTAAAGTCTACAAGTTACCAAATGGATCTGGGCTATCGGAGCGATCTGTTTTATTGTGATGATAATGGTTTTGATGGCTTTGTTAACCAAATAATACCGTAATTAGGATGTCGTAATAAAGTACCATGTGATTTTCAAATAAAGACCCCAATTTAACAAAGTCATTAGTAATTAATTTCTTGTTTAATGATAAGTTTGTTTGTCCATAGAAAAATATAACAAATACAATCTGAATCATTATCATTTCGATAAATGTTACACGTAATTAGCTTTTAAAATAGCAACATCATCAATTTAAACACTTTTAGAACAATACAAAACAAGTCTTTTAACGTGTTTTGAGCTTTCTAATGAATCTGATATAAAGAATCTGTAATATAAGCGTTTGCTAACTAGCGGTACACAGACGGTATGTGTTGTAGACTATTGCTATCTAGACTATAACAGACGGTATATATATATGACTTGTAAATGTAATTTAACAAACCTCCATGTTCATTTAAAGTTTTTACAAACATTATTGAGAGAACAGATCTTGCAATAACCAAAAAATAATCTTGGAGCCATATATCATAAAACTATGACTTGTAGTTTCTTAAAGTTTCAAAATTAGTTAAGAACATATAAACGATCGGGAGAACGAAGGTTAACAACCTTTGAACCTTCCATCATTCGGAGAGAGTCGGAAAATACTGCAACTTTCAAGCATATATACATTTGTATTTCTTAGTCTTTAAATACTCTCCGAATGCACACCGCTTCTTTAAAGACATTTTTGTAAACTACATGTAAAAACCATATTACCCACAATGTGCAGTTGTGCAAAAATCAAAATCAAATAAATAAGATAAAACTTTCGTCATGCTATCAGAGAGTATTTAAAGACTAAGAATACCAATTATCTATATGCTTGAAAGTTGCAGGATTTCCCGACTCTATTCAATTTGTTGCAGACTTTCGATGAGAGAAATACAAAGCGTTAATTCATATCTAACGTAGCAAAACATCAACAGTGACATCAGATGTGATTGTTTTTCTTGTTAGCCTCTTGAAAGCAAACATTAAAGATATGTAACTTTTAAAACAAACAAGAATTATCATTCATGTTATGGCATTTTCACTTGTTTTTGTTTTTTGCTTTTTGCCAAAGATGTTATCCCACGCTGAAAGACAGAAGAGCAAAACAAAACAAATAGATAAACCTGTGATAACACAGCTATTAACAAATTAAGTAATCATCACTACAGCGAGATGTACGAATACACAGAAGCGAATCGGAAAATACTGACAGCACATACTCGATCAATTCATACGTAAGAATTTGGATGTAGGAGACAACGCTACCATTATGCACCTAATCTGATTTTATTCCTATTCGCTGCATTTATAAGATGTCCTTGACATAAAGTATGCAGCTTTTAAGTCGTTGGCTTGCTGTAGTTTTGAATTACACACATCTATTTCTATCTTTTAATTATTTGCTGCGCTTCTTAGAATTCCTTCACACTTTCTATTTAATTTTTTAATAAAGATAACCCAATTGCAAATAATAAACCCTGACGAGTTAAAATGCAACCATAATATACACATGAAACATCCATCCATGAAAAAGGTACTAAACAAGACATGTTTATACGATATAACGCAAACTTTTGAGTTATAATGCAAACATCTTGATTTCAATAATTCATTAAGTTTTGTATATGTGTCCGTCTGTCATCAATTTCGGTTGTAATTTTCTAGTATATAAGAAAAAACCATAAATGCATGGCCAAATCAATATAATAAATAGGCATAGGAATAAGGGACTACTTGAAGTGCAATTATACATAAATTAAGAATGATTTGTGCATCAGAAAAGTATATAATTTAACAAGAAAATAATTGTATAGGCATATTTCAATTGAAAGATCAAAAATAATGTCCTACAGGATATGATAAAGATTCTTTGTTAAAAGGTCATTGAATTTTCATTTCAATATAGTGAAGTATTTTTCAGATGCTTGGGTAGCAATTTGAATGGAGAGAACATAATTTTATTAATAAAACATCTTCATTCCATAAATTTATTGCCAAAGAGTAGCATGTTTGAATTTAACCAACTTTACACTGTCCTTAAACGAGAGCTTACTTTGGAAGTATATTTATATTCGGTTATAGCTATATTAGCTGGGTTGATTTTTTATTTTCTTCCGTATAACTTCAATTTACTCAATTTTCTCTGTAATATATATACTAGTAGTATCATGGATGTCATTTTTGGAGGCCTTTATAGTTTGCTGTTCGGTGTGAGCTAATGCTCCGTGTTGAAGATGGAGATTTTCATATTGGCACTCATAACATATCTTTTTATATCTATTATTCTGCCATTATTAGTCAATGATCTGTTCTAATTATTCAAGCATTTTACTTTGCAATGAGTACAAAGGTGATAAATTTTGATATATACAGCCTCCTTCATTAATAACTGCTGTTTCCTTTGAATCTTAAATAAGAAATAAAATAAAACAAATGTTTGCGTTATAACGCAAAAGTTTGCGTTATTTCGTAAAGGCTAGCGTTTAACGCAAACATAGGACGAAATATTAAAAAAAAGTTGTGTGACGTATGTTTATGTTTAATAAAACCCAACATTTTATTAATATACTAACGGTACTTTTTCTTAACCAAATAAGCATTTCGACATAAAATGTCTCCTCAGTGATGCTCAGGGCTCAAATACTTGAAAATGCATGTAACTAGTATAAGTTGTTTTTGAGCGAATCGTTTTCCCCCTAACTTTACCTACATCAGAATAAATGTTTGAAAGGCAGGGATGTTTAAAAAAACACATAAAAATTTTAGGAGCTGTTTGATCAATAGGGACATTATTTTTGCCTGTAATAATTTGAACCTCAGCTAATTTGTGAACGAAAGGTTTTAAGAAGAGAATGTTGCAAATAAAGTCAGTTCAAAAAGCACCCCTAGATGACTGCTGAGTTGACGACGAGAAATGTGTTAAAATGACACCATGTGTAATTAAAATGTTATTTTTTGCAAAATTTAAATTGACGCAACAGCAGGATTTCCCAGCATGATTCGCCTTTGTTATGGCAATTGTGTACTTCATCTAACTTTTTTAAAAATAATTATGGGATCGACTTGGGTATAATTTATTGGTATTTTTAAACTTATAATAGATTAGACAAGAGTGCACATGCTGAAATGTCTCGCCTTCTTTACTAATCATTGATATTATGTTGATAGTCCTAAATATAAAGCTTTATTACAACTGTCACACAAACTTAACATTAACTAAGAAAACTAAACATTGACCAATAAAACATGAAAATAAGGTCAAGGTCAGATGAACCATGCCAGCCAGACATGTACAGCTAACAACTCTTCAATGCAACAAATATAGTTGACCTTTTGTTATAGTTTAATAAAAACAGAATAAAACACAAAAACTTAACACTGAGCAATGAACTATGAAAAGGAATTAAATAAAACCATGCGCGACTGACATATACATCATAAAATATTTCTATACACCAAATATAGTTGACCTATTGCATATAGTATTAGAAAAAAAGACCAAAACTTAAAAACTTAAATTTGACCATTGAACCATGCAAATGAGGTCAAGGTCAGATGACACCTGCCAGCTAGACATATACACCTTACAATCATTCCATACACCAAATATAGTAGACCTATTGCATACAGTATAAGAAAAACAGACCAAAAACACAAAAACTTAACTATAACCACTGAACCATGAAAATGAGGTCAAGGTAAGATGACACCAGGTCTTCCACCTTCTAAAATATAAAGCTTTGAAGAAGTTAGCTAACGCCGTCGCCGCCGCCGGATCACTATCCCTATGTCGAGCTTTCTGCGACTTTTGGCTCGAAAAAATTGGGGAAAATATTCATTTTGATTAAATATCAAACTACAAATGTAGATACGGTCTGATATTCATAATAACAGCAAACTTTGCACTCATGGCGACTAAATGTACATAGCAAAAATTCTTTAAAAACGAAATAATACCGAAATTTGATCGTTTAGTTAGCTCGTCGATGATTCGAAAGAATTTTTATTTGTTTCACTTTTGACAAGGATTTGCATATGTAGTCCCTTTTCTACTGTGGTTTTTAACTTCAATGTAACTGTTTGAACTGAAGAATTATGGTTCTATTTTTATTTTTAAGTTATGCTTATTTAGCTGTCAAGTTATGTAACATTTTTAACATCTATAATTTTGCAATTAAGTGTTATTTCAGCGTTTCCGCAGACAACTATGATGTGCATTACAAATTAAAAATCAAATTTACACGTTCCCAATTACCAAATTAAAAAAAAGTACATCGAACTTAAAAATACCATTGAAAATCATAATTCGCTACGATTCAATGAACATCTGGTAATTAAACAGAGTTTTGATTCTGTAACTTTGTGGCAATAGTTTTCCATTCTATATATTTTTGCCCACTTTAATATATTATTTTATTTATAATATATCCAGCACTGTATTATTCCCAAATTCTTTAAACTTTGATCTTGAGTTTTTAAACTTACCAAAGATAAAAGCAAAGAAAATGTAATTGAGAATGGAAATGGAACATGTGTCAAAGAGACAAAAACCTGACCAAAGAGCAATAAACAGTCGTAGACCAACAATGCATGAGTCGTCAACGCATCAAGAAAATCCGACACCCCGAGGCGTGTTCCAGCTGGCACATAAACAAAATGTGTACTATTTCAGTGTATGAAAATGGAGGCCATACTAAACTCCAAAAAATATAAATGAATTAAAATCAATAATCATATAAGACTAAAAGAAAGGCATTTACTTTTTTTTTATAAATGAGCTGTAAATAAATCAAATTTACAGTTAACATGTTTTAATGTCGGTTAAGCAAATAAGAGTTTAATTGATGCATATCCAATCTTTAATTAAATCATACGCCGGATGTGTTTAAATAATCTGTGTATTTGTAATCTCAATTGTGTTTTATTTCTATTTGTAAAGGACTATTGAACTTTTGCACTTTTCACTATTTTTTTTTATGTTTTACATGAATTTAATTTACAAAACCAGTAACACTGCATTATATCGGCACCGAAGAAGAAAGAACTCAATTAAATCAAACTTGTGAAATAAATTATCTTTTAAGTTTTTGCATTCAGTTTAAAACGCTAT